>NC_064809.1:6018611-6121928 GCF_023721935.1 Panthera uncia | reverse complement strand
GACCTTGTGGGGCCTGCTTGGGATTGTCTCTCTCTCTCTCTCTCTCTCTGCCCCTCCTCCACTCTTGTTCTCTCTCTCCCTCTGAAAGTAAATAATAAAAATTAAAACTTAAAGCAAATAAATATCGAGCGCAAGTATTTGAGTTGCTGTATTCATAGTTCCTTCCCCACCCCGAGGTCCCCCCACCTGCGGAAGCAAGTGCACGGCCGACCCAAACCACTGGGTGTTGGGCATGTGCACACTCTGGTAATCCGCGTGTTTCCAGGCGACTTGTGTTGATGTACTGAGCAAAGCCGCCACGTGAGTTTGTTACTCGCTCAGGAGGGACCCCAAACACATTTCACGGAATCCAGCTCCCTTAGGCCAGTTATTTAAACGCCCTGGCAAGCGATGGGAGAGCAGTCCCCGAGTCGGAACGCTCGGGGCCCCTCGGGAGCACAGGGAGCCATAGCAGCTCGAGGCCCAGCGCCCTTCATGCCCCCAACAGCCACCTGCCCACTGCCTCGGGGACGGCAGGTGCACAGAGAGCAAGCGGCCCCGGGCTGGATCGACGCAGACTCGCTGAGGAAACTGACAAATGGCTCCGCGGGGAGGACAGAATCTAAAGAAACCGTTTTTCTTCCCTTCCCTTGCACCTTGAGAGCGAGGGTTGAATTACTTTCTGACTTGATTCACGGCCTCTGAGAAGCTGGTTAAAGGGCCCTCTGTCTAAATGTTTGTCTGATGCCCTCAGAGCTACAGAAGAAAGGATCCACGGCGCCGGATGCATCTCCCCCCAGCCGAAGTGCACATACGTCATTGAAGATGACAAGACACCGTGTCCATTTGCTGGCCGGGCGGCCTGTCTTGTCTGTCGAAACCGACAACCTTCTCTGTGGCTGGCCCATCGGTATTTTCGACGTGATCTATGGACTCCCTTCTAATTATGTTCTTCAGGAAAACACGCACATCTGACCCACACCACTGGGGAAAGTTCTCCCGCTCTGGGAAGCAGAATGCTCACTGCTGTGTGAGCACAGGCCGGCTTCACCTGCCAACACGGGGGACCAAGGCCCGTGCCTCTGTGCACAGCGGCTCTTTGAAGAGGAACCCAGGCTCTCCTTCTGGACGGCTCTGTGGAGCCGGGGGCCAGGAACCTCAAGACCCAGTTTCCAATCCCGCGTCTGCTGCGCAAGAAACAGTGTCACCTTCCCTCTTACCGTCCATCTCGAGGAAGGACGGTGTTATCACGGACCTGACGGATTTCCCGGGAAGAGAAAAAGAGAAGTGACGACCCGAACATTGTGTATAAAATGGAAACATATAGTGGAAAGCTTGTGATCACTATTTTATCCTTGTGATCCACATTTAGCATTCTGATGGCCGAGGTGATACTGTATTCATCATAGGTTAGACGTTTTCCGTATTTTAGGATGCTTTGCCATTGTGGGGCTCTGTGGACTTGGGGAGGGACTCCGTCCCCTAGCTAGCTGGAGGTTAATGGACTTGCTTGACAGTATGACTTTGATATGAAAACCAGTCGAATGCGAGCCCAAATCCCTGCCTCCCTCCCTTCATCGGGCTGCTATAGCTGGGGACCCTCTTCCTCTGCCCTAAAGGCGGGCACTCCCGACCCATGCCCCAGAGCCTGTCGGGATTGTTCAAATGAGCTGCCCTAAACCTGCTCAGCTTGAGTATTTAGCCTTGCCCATTCCTTCCACTGAAATAGAGCCTTTTTTTGTTTTTTGGGTTTTTTTTTGAAATAGAGCCTTTTGCCCACGGCCCCCCTCACTCCCGCCGCCTCCTGGCTGGCCCCGGTGCTTCCCCGGGTGGCCCCGAGCCATGTGCTGTGACTTCCCTCTCTTTAGGGATCTGTGACCATAAACTTCTTCCTTTCTGAGAGTCATTGCCAGAGCTGTATGTCCTAACATACCTGACTGAAACAAATCCGAGGTATGTTCTAAAACAGGTGCCCCAACAAATACGTTTTCGGAATGAAGGAATCCATAGGACACAAAATGCAATGCCTCAACCTCTGGGTGACAGGCTTGGGGCAGCTGGAGACCAGTGAGTGCTCTCTGCTGCCCGTCGGGATCACCAGGGACCTTTTAGGAACTGCCCGGGTCTGGGACCCTTCTCAAAGCAGGCATCTCAGCACCTTGTGTGTGTGTGTGCGTGTTGCACGTGTGTGTGTGCACCCACGTGTGTGTTTTCATTAAACTTTGTCCCGTGAGATGCTCAGCCAGGACTGAAAACTCCTGGTGTGGCTCACCTGTGAATTTGTCTCAAGCTTTAAAATATTTTCCTGAAGGACCACGAAGGAAAAAAAAAATATTTGAGAAAGACGATTTGATATAGGAAAACGTCAAAATATTAGATCCTATAGATGAATCCTTCTTGGTGCAAAAAGAACACATTTGCCACAACTTTGAAATGAAGTGGGAAGAGGCAAGTCTAACCCCCTTCCCCCCGCCACCCCAGGGCCTGAGCTGATTAGGAAACCACCATACCCAACCAGGTAAGACAGTGGCTCGCAATAATATGGCCTTTCGGGTTTTCGTTTCGGCTCTGAGCTGTCTGGTAGAAGGCTCAGCTTCAGGGACATATAATTCAGTGTCTTGTATCTGGCCCTGGGGGCTGCTGAGATCGTTGGTGTAGTGATTTTACTCGTGAGGGAAAAATTAATTGAACCCTCCTCACCAGTGCGAGTGCTTTTTTGGAAAAAAACCAGAATTCCCCTTAGGAAACCCAATTTTAAGTTAACATATAGCAATGCTGCACATGGCCTTGTTAATCTGGAGGCAGGTGGAGCTGGAGAGAGAAATCTGTGGGGCACAGGCTGGGGAGGGTTTCTCTTATCGGGCCGGTCCTCGGCCAACTGTGCGATCTTGGCCACACCCTTCTTCAGGTTCCTTCTCTGTAGGCGGAACTGAAATAATCCCATATTCCTCTTGGGCACCAACAATAAAAATGAATCAGGTAATGTCTTTGGAGAGATGTGAGTTCCTTGGAGAGCATTGCCATAGAACACACACACACACACACACACACACTCATATACTTTGTCTTTTCATGTACCTTCTCAGTCTAACAAACAGGAAAGTACAACCAAAAAAAAAAAAATCATAATTCTACCCCAACCGTTATCTTTAAGAAAACAAAAGCCATCTGTCCCCCCGCAGAGCGGCAGGGAGAGTCACTGCTAATGTCCCTGGCAGGTTGCAATTGGAAAAGGATGTTGTGTGCTGTAGCCACAGCAGCTAGGACTCCGTGTGTTCTGTGGGAATGACCCCATCTGGGGCTCAGGGAGGACCTCAGACGTGTTTTCAAATGTTTGGACTCTGTCAAATCCCTGTTGTGTATTCTTTCCCCTACTAATCGCTATGGTGTTTAATTGTTAAAGCCATGTGTGTTTCAAGGGAAATGGAATCCATATGTTTCCGATTCATTTGCACTGAGCTCATCAAATCGTTGTTTTGTAAGAGTTGTTTGCTGTCCAGGAAAAATCCCCAAGTGCCTCCTCATACACCATTCTATGCTTTTCAACATCTTTAAAACAGGAAGCAAAGCCCACTATCAATAGTGCTGAAATCCCCTCCTCCTCTCCCAGAGCTTTTGAATGATCAAAGAAGATATCTTGTAGAAGGGCTTCCCAAAGCAGGTTCCATAGAAGCACCAGGGTGGAGACCGGATTAGACAAAGTGAAGCAAGTTTCTTTTGTTGAGTTTTTAAGACCTTTAATAGGAAAGCTTGCAAAGGTGAAGATTCACTCCTTGCAAAGGAGATTCACTCATTCAGTACACGTAGAGTGAGCACCTACTGTGGACCAAGACAAAATTTTTGATGCTAGGCATGTTGCCATGGAAAGGTAGTCTGTCCTCAGGAAGTGTTTATTCTATGGGGGATTTCCCAAACATATTTAGGTCACGGAAACCAGTACTCTGAAAATCAATCTCTAAGAAATACTAGTTCGTAGTGGGCATAAAATGTAAGTCCAGGGCACCTGGGTGGCTCAGTTGGTGGAGTGTCCAACTTCGGCTCAGGTCATGATCTTGTAGTTTATGAGTTTGAGCCCTGCATCGGGCTCTGAGCTTTCATCATGGAGCCTGCTTCAGAGCCTCTGTTTCCCTCTCTCTCTGCCACTCACTCTCCCTCTCTCTGTCTTTCAAAAATAAACTTTTTAAAGAAAATATAAGTCCAGCTAACCTGAGGGCCTGTGAACATATGCTCAGATTAGAAACTGTGACACCAATCTACACTTCTTTGTCTTAGGATATATTCTCTGAGAGAGAGAAAAAATCAACAATTAAAAAACGTCAGGTTTGGATAAGCACTGTGAAGACAGCAGTCAAGCTCGGTGGGATGAGAGCAATTTTCTACTTTGTAAAAGAAGGGACATTTGAGTTGTGTGTTAAG
The DNA here is from genome assembly GCF_023721935.1 of Panthera uncia. Lineage (NCBI taxonomy): Eukaryota > Metazoa > Chordata > Mammalia > Carnivora > Felidae > Panthera > Panthera uncia. The sequence continues at coordinate 6,117,533 of NC_064809.1, read as the reverse complement.
AGTTCCCCGGAGAAATATAGCCAATATATACATGGAGAGACAGGGTGGAAGATTATCGAACATGCTTATGAGGGTACGGAGGCCAAGTAGTACCACAGTCTGTCATCTGCAAGCCCAACGAAATGGAACCCCATGGAAAGATCTGGAGAAGGGAGGGGGGAGGTAATTGTGTTCCCAAATTTGTTTTTGTGATGAAATCACAGTTAAAGATGACTCTGAACTGAAAACAGCAGAATGTCAGCGATCAGAGAAAACTGAAGAGTATCTATGGCCATTATCAGCCCAGACACAGGAAATGACCATTTAAATTTGCATGAGCCCCGAACACATGGGTCCCGTGGGATGGAGATGGGGGGTGGTCAGCCTGAGGAAAGAAAGAGGCCAGGGGTATTCCCTCCATTACTCCCGATGGAAGGTGTTGCTCCTTCCCAATGAAGAAATGAACTGTGTTATTTATTAGGTCCTGTGTGTGTGTGTGTGTGCGTGCGTGTGTGCGTGCGTGTGTGTGCGTGTACGCATAGATTGCAGAGGACTTTTTCTTTTTGTGTAGAACCTTTCTTAATCAGTAACTCCCTCTTCCCACCGGGTGACCTTTGGCCACTGTGACACCCGGACTGTCCGGTAAGAGCACACCATTCTCCTGGTCCCAGTGGCTTGTTCTCCTCTCCTGGCCTTTCCCCTCCTCTTCTATCCACTTACCATGGGGATATCTCCCATATCTTCTTGGGGAGATCCTGCTTTCATTTTCAAGAACTGGGCCACGTGTGCCTCCTTCCGAAGTCGTTCCTGATTTTCCCCAACTAAACTTAGTCTACCATATTTGAGGTGGGCCTTTGGCATATTGGAAGCTACAGCAGTGATAAAGCCAGGGAAATCGAAAAACAAGTTCTTCGATCAAAGGATGCACAATTGTATCAATATTGGAGAAGGTACAGGTTAATTCTTGACAAGTGGTCTATAACTCAGAAGAGGCAATCAGAGGGCCCCTGGCTGGCTGTCAGTGGAGCATGAGACTCTGGACCTTGGGGTCATGAGCCCAAGCCCCTTACTTCAAAAAATAGCTTTAAAAAAGAGGCAATCAGTCCATCAGGCAGCGTGCCATCTTTCCCTACACCCATTTCACACCCAGTGAATTTTACCTGCCAACCAGGATCATAGAGATCCCTGGATTCCTCTGAACAGTACATCAGTGTGGCCTTGGCATCTCAGAGTCCTCTTGGAATGATGCACTTTGCTCCTCTTTCCTACTTTCAGAATTTGAAGAACAAAACAAATGGAGCAAGCAGGCAGCGCAGAAGCTCGTAAACTTGGAGCCGTGGCCAGAGAAGGAAGCAGGAACCTCCATCCCCTTTTCTCCAACTTGAGTCCCTTGGTGCCATATCTCTTCTGTGGATGTGATTTCCAAAATGGATACGAGCGCCGACAGATGAGGGGCAATGGCTTACCCAGCTCCGGGCTGTCTGAGCCAAGTGTCCTGCTGAGGGGGGCAAGTGCAGTGGGTCTCAGGCAGAAGGACAGAGAAAGACCAATGGTTCAGTCATTTTATTGCCTCTTACCCTTTCTCTGTTATCAAAAGCAAGGGATCCATTGCTCAAGGATCCATCTTGTCTAGTGACAAGTTTATGTCACTGGAAATGTGGGAAGATTCTGTTTAACGTACTCATAATGCTCAATTCTCAATTACTTCAACTCTTTTATCTCGAGAAAGCACAAATCTGAAATAATCTCCCAACCAGAATGCTGAGAGGCACACACATCTCCCATGCACTTGCTCAAAACCACACCTGATAAACATTGTAACCTTAACTCCTGTGTGGCAAGGCAAGATGATCATGGCAGCATTCTTTAGACAATATCCCTGGCACAGAATTTTCTTCCTCTTTTCTGACCCAGCACATTCTGCCTCATTATTGTTTATGTGTTGATCATATTTTTACTACTAATTCAGGCTCTCTCCCTTTTTTTGAGTTTATTTATTTATTTTGAGTGTGTGTGTGTGTGTGTGTGCATGTGTGAGTGGGAGAGAGATAGAGATAGAGGGAGAGAAAGAGAGAGAAAGAGAGAATCACAAGCAGATTCCATGCTGTCAGTGCAAAGCTCAACTCAAGGCTCAAACTCATGAACCATGAGATCATGACCTGAGCCGAAACCAAGAGTTGGACGCTTAACTGACTGAGCCACCTGGCATCCCTAATTCAGTCTTTCTTAACAATTGAGAATTTACTGTTCCAGGCTGTCTTGATCCCCGCCAGCACCTTGTCCCATTTCTGGCCTGTAATAATTTTGGTTAACATATATTGAACTTCCTTCCTGTGCGAGGCACTGTTCTGGGCACTCTACCTGTATTAACGTATTGAATCTTTACCTCGACCCTAAAGAGACGTGCATTTACCATCCCTAGGTCACAGAGGAGAAAACTGACGGGCAGAGGGGTTTCTGTCCCTTGTCTACCCAAGTGGAAAGAAAAGAAAGTAGTTATGACTCAATTTGATTTCACAACCCGTTTTCCACGATACTATGCAATATTGCCTCTGTGGTAGGTTCTCCTTTAAAGAAATTTGTGTTGAATGAGTGTTATTGAATTGACTAAATGACATTAAGAGTGGAGAGCTTTTTCAAAAGGTACCCATAATTTACCCATGGATGAATGTTGCCTGGTATATAGAGAGAATAAATCAGCACTATTTTTAACATGGCCTTCATACTTTATTTGTGCTGGTTAAGCCAATGGGTATTGCGTATTTATGCTATTTATTTTAAGACGGATCATCAAACATTCCCTCTGTGTCAGGTATCAGACTTCCCTCTGATTTTATTTTTGCCTATTTTATTCTAGTTTGCTTTATTTTTACCTCTTCAGTATATATATTCTCTCTTACAGGAGCTAAAAAGGTTTAACTAGCAAAGAGTTAGAGAAGCCCCAGACAACAGTCGCCAGACAATAACAGAGCTAATCCACCCAGAGGAACCTACTCTGAACTGAGCTTCAATAATTGATGTAATAACGGGTGACAGCCACGTGGCTACAAAGAGTGTGAAGATGCTTTTGTTGGTTTCTCCTCCGCTTTCTCTGATGCACTGTTTGATAGCTGCTATGACAAATTACACGGATGCACTAGTGATGATGACAACAGAAGGAAGCGCCATTTTGACAGTATGACAATGACCAAGTCCCGTCACGTGGGGCCTGGGGCAAGTAACACAATCCCAGGAAAATACAAATTTTATCTGTGCACTGGTTGAACCCCAGGGTTTCCCCCCCCCCCCCCCCCCGGTGAAACCCACTCAACTGTGCTAACTGAGCCATTTGTAATTCTGATTGGAATCAGCGCAAGACTTTCTGGACCAAAGGGACGGGCCCAGCCTCCATTTCTGCAGAGCACGTTGGCATGCGTGAGACCTTTCCTGTTTCATCCTGCCGGGAGCTCAGTTAGGACAGCCCAGTTCGCAGTTCATCTGACCTGGGCACACAGCGAAAGGAAATCAGGAGTCCAGAAAGCCTTGTCCGGGGGCTACAGGGAAAGCCAACGGTAAGGTGGTGCCTCTACTCACCTGGCAAATAGGGAGAGATAAGAGTCTGTCTGCAGGAAAGATACGTGCTCTCTTCTTACCAGGGATGTGGCTTCTAGCTTACCTAGGTTTAACATTTCCAACTGGGTTTGTAATCCTCTAAGAGGTGTGATTTTAAACAGGCTCCACATTCTTAAAACATGTCATGTTGTAAGCGAGGGTCCATGTTTCAAAGTTCCCTTTACAAAAATACTCAGGGTTTACTTTCCCATAACTGGTGCTTTCCAGCGTAGCATTTGATTTACAAGCCCCAATTCACTATAGAAATTTCCAAATTCTCAGATTGTTATACAGTGAAAGGGCAACAGATACTAACTTTGAATGATTCTGTAAGTAAGACTCAGTTTTCCAGACTTCCATAGGTATGCACCATCCATTTCTAGGCTTGTGTGGGACAAGTCCCCATAATGGAATAGCCCAGACTGTCTCTTAGAGTTCAGTGATAATTCAGAAAGCAGGGCACCTAGCCACCTGGAATTTAAGAGACCCATATTTAATCTCCAGAAAATAGGCACGGCACTAAAACCTGCATGATATTAGATTTATCTGAATAATAAAATCATGAGTGATTATAATGAACAATGAATAATGGTTACCATTAATAATCACAGTTATTACTAAATTGATTTTATCACTGCCCGCCTCACATTTGCACCTAATATAAAAATATGATAAGGTTAGGTTTCAAGAGGCAAGTAATAATGATAATAACATAGTAAAATCCTTGAAGGATCTCATTATGTCACAGGGTAGATATCCCACTGCTCAAATAATAGCCACCATATGCATATTAACACAGAGTGTGTCATATTTCTCCAATGAGAGATAGTCTAATAGGAAGGTGCTGACTGTGTCCTCTCCTACCAAAATTCGAAAGGTATTCTCCTGTTTTCAGAATAATCATTAAAATCTCAGTTTGGAGACCTAGCTCATATAGCTATGTATACAAAGGAATTTACTGCAACCAAATTGGTGGGATAACCCCCCTTCAATAAAAGAAGAAAAAAAGAAGAAAGATAAAAAAAGAAATGAAAGGAGAGAATAGCAAACACACATGCTTATTAACAGATTACAGGCTGAGCAAAAGACAGTGGGCTTATACTTTAGGATGCAGTGTACCTGTTTGAAAGGACTGCGTTGACTGAAAAGGATGTATATTCTATTTTTAAGTAAAAACTCAGGAAGTTTCACACTAAGTGGTACATGGCATGTCCCATTTTTGTCGCTAATGAAGAAAAAGAAAGACGGAAAGAAACACGAGAATGGAAGAAGGGGGAGGGGAAGGGAGAAGGGGGGAGGGAGGGAAGGAAGATGGGAGGGTGAGGAGGCAGAAAAGGAGGAGGTGGCCAAGTTCACATGTTCTACATGGCCTAGAACATGTGAACTCGGTGTTCACATGAGCACCGAAGAATGCATGGAAAGGCATCTGGAAGGACATCAGGGGACTGTTAACGTTGCTCTGGAGAAAGAATTGGAGGGAAAGGAGTGAACCATCCATTCTAAAAACATATGTAAACCTCTGTTTGTTTTACTCATTGCACCCACTTTTACTATTTTTGTGATATTGAAGAATTCTAAAGAAGTACACACACACACACACACACACACACACACAGAACCAAAGCAAACGGTAACAACAATGAACACGTTCCACCGAGTCTCCTTGACTCTGTAGTACTTCATTTCCGGAGGATGAAAGCAGATGCAATGGTTCCATTTCTGGAGGATGAGGGCGGATGTAATGACTCCATTTCCGGAGGATGAGGGCGGATGTAATGGCTCCATTTCCGGAGGATGAGGGCGGATGTAATGTGATGTAACATAAGGTTATTTTCATGTATATCCTTAACAGATGCACATTACAAAACAATACCCACTGCCAAATAGACCAGTGGTGGGGAACATCAGAAAAGAGATATATTTCAGCCAGTGATAGCTGCTATTTATTGAATATTTTATTTTCAAGAGAGGTACTTACAATACACAGTATTGACATCATTTTTTGTTATTTACAAAGTGCTTTCATGCGCACCGTTTGATTTCATCCTCACAGCAGAAACCTTAAGCTTCCTTTAGATGAAAGAGTAAGTGCCTAGATCCTCCCTGAATTCTACATCAATAAACATTAAACCTTGATTTCAATCTGTTAGATTTAGAAGCTGGCGATGCTGTTTCTACCGAGGAGAAGAGACTTCGTGTAGGACCTCCGCAAGAAGTGTATGAAGAGTGCATTATGAAATATAAAAAACACTATAATTATTAAATACTATAAGTAACAAAAGTAATAATAGCAGAAAATTCACCTTTGGTCTAAGTAACTTGCCAGGTTAAGCCACGTGTTCTCAGTTGTTCTGGAAACTTCATAAATGATGATGATTGGGCTCATAAGGCAAACGTCACCATCAACCGGATTGTGAAAAACGTTCACTGTTCTTAATACAGTTTGGTAGGACGTTTCTGGATTTGCGGCTATAGTGTTAATACATGTCTCTAGGCCGTTGTGGCTCACTTTTCCAATTATGGCTGACTTCTTCAGCAAAAACAAACATTTAAAAAGTTTTTTAATGTTTATTTATTTATTTTGAGAGAGTGTGAGCAGGGGTGGGGGGGCAGCAAGAGAGGGAGAGAGAGGGAATCCCAAGCAGGTTCTGCGCTCTCAGCGCAGAGCCCAATGTGGGGCTCAAAGTCATGAACCATGAGATCATGACCTGAGCTGAAATCAAGGGTCAGATACTTAACCGACTGAGCCACCTAGGTGTCCCATAACAAAAACATTTCAGATAGGAAAATGGCAGCAGAAAGGTTGGTTCTGTTAGAATAGGAAGTACATTAATCACTCTAGTTCTTGTATGTGGGGGAGAGAGCAAAGTGTATTATATTATTTTCTACTCTTACTGGTGGTCTTGCCTCGTGTTTGCAGTGATTGAAATGGGTAGACCAGTAGGTTGGAAGGTTGTTGGTTTGTTAGAGGTGAAAAGAGAATCAGAAGGACACCACTTATTCAGCTCTCATGGTAGAAATAAAGCCCAACCTTCCTGACTCAACACACACCGTGTTGTGTGTCCTCTGATTAAAATGCTCTAAGTGGGTCTCATTCACAGCTTCATTCTCAGTGACCAGCACAGAGCCTGGCTCAAATCAGACATTCCGAAAACATCTGCTGGAAAAATGAATGAATGGGGCACAGAATGTTCTGGTGAGAAATACCTTTCCAACCACCTCGTCTGACTTCTGAGGTTATGTGTAGGAGGCTACGGTCTGCACGGGTGACTTTCCAGTGTGGTGCAGACACATAGTAACTTAGGTAGGTCTTGTCAAGGTCTGCTGACATCCCAAGCCACGATATCTTCTTTGCTTTCTCAATTACCTGTACATGGCAAATATCTTTAAGTGGAAAAGACCTAACTTTGGAAGGGGGAGGTTAGAAAAGTCCCCTTGGTGTTCCCGCCCCCCAAATTAAATCACTTCCAAATCACATCCACGTCGGTTTGGTGGTAACTAAGTCACAAACTTTCAGTCTGATTGTCAGAAGGAGAGCTGATGATGACTATGGTTGGTTTTCAAGTGAAGATTGTTCTGGTGACACAGATCAGGAAAATGGGGTTAATTTATCACCTGTGCTTCTGACTCGCTCAGCGATTACAGCAGCGCTTCTCAAAGTATGGTCCACGGACTGGCGGCATCAAAATCGCCTGGGAACTTGATAGAAAGGCACATGGGCAGCTACCTTCCAGGACTTACTGGATCAGAAATCTGTAACAAAATAGAGCACAGGGAACCTAGAGTTTGAAAAGCTCTGGTTTAGAGTCCTGCCACCAACCCCCAGTCCCCTCTTGACATTGTTTAATCTGGAAAGCTATATTACCTGCTGTACCAAACTACTCATCTGTGATGGGGTGAGTGTTTGTGTTCCCCCCACCCCAGTTCATATGCTGAAGACGTAACCCCCAATGTGATGGTGTTGGAGGTGGAGTTTGGGGAATTGATTAGGTTTAGATGAGGCTGTATGGGTGGGGCCTCCATGGTGGGATTAGTGTCCCACGGCAGCCCAAGCTGATTGACAGACCATCACAGGAACCAACGTTTGTGAGATCATGACAATGCTTTATCATACAGTGACTTCAATATACAAAGTGTATGTAAAGTTGACCATTCTAGTCCTTCCGTGCCATTTCCAATGTGGCATATATTTTCAGCCTCCTCCTCTCTTTCCCTTCCTCTCCCCAACAGAGCATCTATGGGTAAACTGCATTGGGTTAAACTATCATTGTTTTCTTACTCATTTACACCAGTGACCAATAGCACATATCTGCTGGTCCACGGAGCAGATGTAGGGAGGAAGTCTGGAATGAGTCATAAACACTTTCATGGACTGGCATGAAACCCTGGGCCTGGGTCTCAGTAGCCCTCGCTGTAAATCTCCAGGGCTAAGTGGTCTCCGGTGAATGCTGTACTCACACTTGCACAAGGACCTAAAATTTAAAAAAAAGAGGTCTCTCCTTCAAGTTATTCATTCTCTCATGGGATCTCGATGGGGCTAGGAGCAAGCCTGGAACTGGCCATCGTTTGGTGTGTATATTACAACACAGTACATTTATAGGCTTACTATGTGATTGTGGGCAAGTAATATTTTCTTTTTATTGTAAAACAATAAGATACCAGGGCACACATTTTAGAATCGCCAAAAAAAATCCATGAGTCCATGTTGATACAAATATATTATTAAAAAGGGAGGGAAGAGATAAATCTTCCTCATAGGGTTCCAAATAATTAGGTAGATATTCCTCCCTATAGGAGGTGAACTCGAATCCCTCCTCTCCAACTTGAGTGTGGGTTACTCTAGTTGACTAGCTCCCAAAAAGCAGGGTCTGGACAGGGAAATCTGATTTTAAGGTGGAGGGAATTGGCAAACATCACCATGGGCAGGTGACCAAGGTCAACATCATCAGTGATAAGGCATTATAATAGCACACATCCTTGATGTGATGTGATGTGATGGTACTTCCCCTCATTGTCTTCCTCCTCCAACCCATCACCCCAGTCTAATCAATGGGAAAATAGAAGAGAAATCCGAACTGAGGGATATTCTACAAAATACTTGGCCAACACTGCTCAAAATTGTCAAGGTGACCGGAAATATGGAAAGTCTGAGAACTTATTACTGACCAGAGGGGACAAAGGACACGCGGCAACTAAATGCAGTGGGGTGTTCTGGATGGGATTCTGGCAGAGGAACGGCACTGAGGAGACTGGCAAAATCCAAATAAAATACGGGAACTAATGAATACCAATGAACTAATGTTGCTTTCTGTGTTGTTACAAATGGGCCATAGTGATTTAAGACGTTAACCACAGAGGAAATTGGGTGAAGGTGTAGGGAACTCTCCGTACTGTCTTGGCAACTTTTTTTGGTAAATCTAGAAGTGTTCTAAAATTAAAAAAAAAACTTATTAAAAGACAGAGGATGTTCATATTGAATGTTGAATCTAACCCGATTTCTTCATTTGTGAACATAAGAAAAATGGGATCCCGTAGACCTTGGCCAAGTTCACGCCTTCATGATTTTGTGACTGTGCACATGCTTCAGTTCTGTCAGAGGTACCTTTGTTCCCGAACTCTCTGCTGCAAAGGACAAATAAGATAAAGCATGTTAAAGAATTTTTAGATTTTAAGACTATAGCTTACTCATTATTAGTTTTATAGACTTGGAGAAAAACTGATGTGCAAAATTATACCATAGCTAGGTCAGGGAATGCAAATCCACTCCATAAATTATTTACCCACTTTTCCACACGCAGCCGCTTTTTACAAGTAATTTCTGCCCAGAATATTTCTCCAGTAACAAGCTGTTTCTAGATTTAGATTTTCAATCCTCTGTCCCCTTAAAAATATTTGTTATTCAAAGCAAGCATGTTATTTGAAATGTTTTGAGACCGTATGAAAACTTCAAACAAACAGATATTCTTATTGAGGGATTTTATTTTGCAATGACTAGTCTTTCATTTTATGTATACATGGAAATTCCCAGCACTAGTTCAGGATTTCTTGGATGTTTTTAGCAAAACATCAGGGCTACTCTTTTTTTTTTTTTAATTTATTTATTCATTTCAAGAGAGACAGAGAGAGCGAGCAGGGGAGGGACAGAGAGAGAGAGGGAGAGAGAGAATCCCAAGCAGGCTCCGCATTGTCAGCACAGAGCCCGACGTGGGGCTCGAACTCATGAAACGCAAGATCGTGACCTGAGCCGAAACCAAGAATCAGACACTTGCCCAGCTGAGCCACCCAGGTAGCCCACATCATGTCTACTCTTAATCTGAAGCCTAACCTATAGAAACTTAGAGAATTATGGTGGAAACATGACTAATCGAGGCCTTTAATTTTATATGTTGGTAAAATACATGATCCGAACTCCAAGTTTACTGAATTCTCTGCTGAAAACAATAATAAAACGTGCCACTTACATGATCATTTTATGTAAGACAAGCTACATATGTAGTGAATGTCTGAATCTCTTCCCCTTCCCGCTTGTGATTATAAAGTATCTTGGATCATTGCAGCCATTAAAGAATTCCACCGTGTGGATAGCAAAATGTGACCTAGGGCGGGCTTACGGAAGGTTTCCCAGTCCGCTGTTTGCTTGTTTTTCACTTTCTACTTTTTCCTGGGGTTTCTCCTGTAAAAATCAGAATCAGTCCATTGTTCATACCAGCACATCTTCAGACAGCTTTTAAAAGTGTGTGTCATGTTTTCTTAGGCTCTTAAGAGTTAGGTCAGCACATGTAACCGGAAGGATGTCCCGCTACAATGTGCAGACAGGAGTTGTCCCCAGTCCATCTGCCCACCCATGACAGGGACCCGCCTCGAGGGGCAGTCCATTCTGCGTGTATCAGGTGATTCTTTTTAAAGAAAGTTTTTCCTTGCATTGAAACAAAATCCTTTTTTTATTGGAGCTTTTGCCCTAGGGGTCTCTTTTTTTCTCAAACAAGAGAGCGAAGAAGACATTATTACATTGATTTTACAGCACAGGAGATGTCTCAGGGAGGCCACAGAGCTGGTAGTGATAGATGTGGAGTTAATCCAAGCCTGTCTGATTCCAAAGGCCTTACTCACAGATGTCACCCCATCCTAGGTTGGCATTACCCAGTCTCGACCCTTATCGAGGGCTTCTGGCCCAAGGCAGTCAGTGAGAGCTGAGGTCCAGCCGGTGCTCTGATGGAGGACTGCTTCTGCCGAAAAGAAGGGGAACGTTTTTCTAACGTACGTTGTCCCCATCGGGTGTGGACGGTGTGAACTCAGGTGGGAAACTGTATCCAATGGACATGGAGGTGGTGTTTCCGTTAGCCTGACCCATTTCTCATGATCTTAGCCATGACTTATTTTGGTAACGAGTGTTCTGGAATCATCCCTTTTTCACGATCGGCCCATGTTCCCTGGAGTAATGACGTGGTTACAAGTCTACGGTATCATTTCCACACTGTCTCCCGCACCTTCACTGAATATTTACTCAAAATAGATCCCTTCTGAGACCCCCAGGGTGTCTCCTGTACGTGTTATTGCCCAAAAGACTGGTGTTGGTATTGACTCGTGCCTACCCACAAGCTTTTCTACCCGCCCGGGAATGAAGGGCAGGGCTTAAAGACTCAAATTTATCTGAAATCGCTCTTGCGGTCTCCTCACCCATTTCCATGAATAGACTGGTGGTCGTAATTGGAAAAACAGAAAGAAGAAACACGAGTTTCAACATGCTTTTGCCCTATTGTATGTAAGCATTTGGTGTCAGCTGTAAACCAATGGCCTATCCTGTCCTTGCCCTGCTTCCCACCTGGACCAGATTTGTAAACTCTTCTTGTGGATTTCTCTGGAAGTCTGCCCATCTGATGCTGGCCCTTCAGACCCTAGCATTCTTCCACAAGAGTGCCGGATCGGGTGTCTTGCCTTTGAAGTTTGATGTCACTCACGTGGTGGTCTTCTGTGAAACCCACCACGGTCCTTTCTAATCCTACTGCGTCTTCCTCATCCGGGTTATTTGGATCTTACGGATGGGGTAAGCACGACAAACCATGGAATCTGGAGCCCTATGCAGAGACTTAGAATCGTTTAATGCTTCTGGCTTACCGATCCCGTTTGTGGGACTTTCTCCTCGGGAATTACTCATGGATAGATGCAATGATACTTGCATGCAAAGCTGTTTATCCTAATAATATTTAAATTAGACAAACCTTAGAAGCCGTGTATATATTTAGCAACTGAGTCCCAGGTAAACATACTGTGGGAGATGCACCCAAGTACACTGGAGAAATAAGGCAGCACTGCACACGGTTTGCTCTATCAAAGAAACCACACCGACTTGTGGAAGAGACCGTTTTCCCCCTGATTTCATATTGTGTGAACAAGTTGTGGAGACTGTTGTTTTTGTTTTTTTTTTGGTATGGAGACTTTTATATTACGGACATACATCACGTAAAAAGTGTTCTCGGAACTACTTTTCTAAAAAAAATACACTTTGTGGGTGTCTGAGTGGCTCAATAGGTTAAGTGTCCAACTTTGGCTCAGGTCATGACCTCATGGTTCTTGGGTTCGAGCCCTGCGTTGTGCTCTGTGCTGAGCCTGGAGGCTGCTTCACATTCTCTGTCTCCCTCTCTCTCTGCCCCTCCCCTGCTCGTGCTCTGTCTATCTCTGTCTCTCTCTCAAAAGTAAACATTAAAACGAATTTAAAAAAATATATACTTTGCAAATTATGTTTATTATCTCATCATAACATTTAAAAAATAACCTCAGGGAATGAAGAAAGACTGAATGGGAATGAGCCTGTCCTGTCTGGGAAATGGGACTCTTATTTTTTCTTCTTTTTGGGTCTCTGCATTTTCCGAATCGTCTTCAAGGAGTATGAGTTACTTAAATAAGGAAAAGGCACACTTTCTTTAGCAGTAATAAGTAAACATAATTTGTGGAGGCATTTTTTGCACTCACTCCTGATGAAAGCTGGGAGCGCGGTCACAAATCTTAGTTCAGGGAAAGCATTTCTATGAGGGCTAAATTAAAAGACACCAGACTGTTTACATTGTAACGTTCCGCTTGGCACACGCATCTAATGAGGATCCAAACCGGTTCCTTAGATGGTCTCTCAAATACCATTGATCTCAACTGCGTCTTTGATGTGGGTGAAAGAGCAGTCAGTGTGCGGTTCCACTCTCTTATCCCCCCAAAGCAGAGATTCTCTCTTAGGAGAAAGGGTGACTGACACGCACTAGACCTCAGATGGCCAAGAAGCCGTGTCCGCGTGATGCCATGACGCCTGAGAGCCGCTGGTTTATGCGATCTGCTCTGTCTCCATCAAGCAGTGGGCTAATGAACAGGAACTTGCTTCGGAGCCAAGCTATTTTTTTTTAATTGGCTTCAAATCCTGGATGAGTACTCAGTTCAGTCTCCAAAGCTCTGCCCAAGAAGCTTGGGGGGAAAAAACAGCTTTTTGGGTCTGGACGTTTCAAAGAATAACATGTCCTTCAAATCAAGTATTTGACTCCTCGTTAGTTCTGCAAGAATGCTTTTGTCTCAAGAAAACAGAAGCTATCGGTTACCTGTAGTTTTCAATGATCCTGTTCTGTTGAGAATCACTGACTGTTGCCCACGCTTCCGTATCCAGTTACAGCAAAGCGTCTACCAGTGTGCATGGATGTGACATTACTCCAGCATTTAACATACATTTTGGAAACGCTCTTGATCCACACAGAAACTTGGGCGAACCTCAAGGAAATTATGCTGAGTCCAAAAGCCAATCTCAAGAGGTTGCATATGATATCGTTCCATTATAGAATATTCTCAAAATGACGAGATTATAGAGATGGAGAACACATTGGTGGTTGCCAGGAATTAAAGATGGCAGAGGAGGGGTGTGGGGAGGCTTGTGGTGATGAAACTGTTCTGGAGGCACCTGGGTGGCTCAGTTGGTGAAGCCTCTGGCTCTTGATTTTAGCTCAGGTTTGTGGGTTTCAGCCCCGAGTCAGGTTCTGTACTGACAGCACGGAGCCTGTTTGGGATTCTCTCTCTCTGTCTCTCTCTGCTCCTCCCCTACTCTCTCTCTCTCTCTCAATAAATAAATAAACTTAAAAAAAGAAACTGTTCTGTATCTTGATTGTGGTGGTAGTTACAAGAATTTCTTCACATGATAACATTGCATGGGAACACACACGCACACACACACGCGCACACACACACACACACACACACACACACAAGAACATGCAATCTTAGTGAGATCTGACCCTTTTCAACTATCTGGTTTTTAATTAAATATTTTTTAATGTTTATTTATTTTTGATGGGGAGGAGGGGCAGACAGAGAGGGAGACACAGAATCTGAAGCAGGCTCCAGGCTCTGAGCTGTCAGCACAGAGCCTGACATGGGGCTCGAACTCACGAACCACGAGATCATGACCTGAGCCAAATTTGGACCCTCAACTGAGCCACCCAGGCGCCCCTACCCCTACTTATTTTATGCAGAACTAGTAAATAGCCCTCCTTTTCTGGACCAAGTGCAGCTATTGTAAAGATCCAACTGGTTTTCAGGTAAGGGAGTCTCCCTGGTAGGCATTCAGAGATCCCTTATTTAATAAAGAATTAACTTCCATCTCCCACTTAGACTGCAACGATGTCTATCTGCTGTGACTCTTTGAGGACAGTGGTCTTGTCCGTTTTGCTCTGTGCCGTGTCCTCAGCAGGCTTGGAACAAAATAACGTCATTACAAAATTCCGTGGAAGTAATCACTGAATGGGGTGCTTGTATTTATGCAATTGGCATTTGAATGTTGTGTAATTGAATTGATAAGTGTGATAGGGCCAAATTCATTAATATGTTAGTCTTTAGAGTGTTTTACTCTCTCTCTTCTGCCCCTCCTGCCTCACCAGACACTGAAGAGAATTCTCTCTTGTTTTTTTAATTTTTATTTATTTTGAGACAGAGACAGAGAGAGAGAGAGAGAGAGAGAGAGAGAGAGAGAGAAAGTGTGTGTGTGTATGTTTGAGCTTAGGGGAGGGGCAGAGAGAGAGAGAGAGAGAGAATCCCAAACAGGCTCCACGCTGTCAGCACAGAGCCCGATGTGGGTCTTGATCCCTCGAACCATGAGATCATGACCTGAGCTGAGATCAAGAGTCAGATGCTCCACTGACTGAGCCACCCAGGGGCCCCCAAAAGAGCATTCTCTTTCATTGCCTATTTTCTCTGATGTAGAGTCTGACCTTTAGCTGGGCCAGCTGCAAGATGTTTTGTGATGAGAAGAGGGTAGGGAGGGAGAGAAGGAAACAGAGAGACAGAGACAGAAAGAGAAGGGGAGAGGAGACGAGGAAGGTGAAGAGGGGAGGGAAGGGAAGGAGGAGGCAGAAAACAGGAAGGACCAAGGGTCCTGAGAAAGAAGAGTGCTGGGTTCTAGAAGGTAGACACTACTGGAGTAAGGGCTGGACAAGAGCTGACCTTGACTCTGGGAAGTGTTTGGGGTGTGGCAATAAAGTAAGAGGGTTCAGGGTGGCCCCCACTAGAATATTTTCCTGCCTGTATGCTTCTGGGACTTCTTTCGTAATCCTCAAAATATAAAACTGTTGACAGACTCTAAGTATATTTCTAGATCACAATGAACTCTTCAGAATCCCAAACTCAGTGGATAGCTGTTTCTCTCTTTGGGGAAGGCTCTTTTACGGCACAGGCTAAGTATTTTTTTGCATGAACAATTCTATTCCTACTCCATTTATTCTGTGGAGAACAACACTAAGGCTTAAGAGTCGCCTTATTCTCGGGGCGCCTGGGTGGCTCAGTCGGTTGAGCATCCGACTTTGGCTCAGGTCATGATCTCGCGGTTCCGGAGTTTGAGCCCCACGTCGGGCTCTGTGCTGACAGCTCGGAGCCTGGAGGCTGCTTCGGATTCTATGTGTCTCTCTCTCTGCCCCTCCCCTGCTTTACTCTGTCTTTCGCTTTCTCTCAAAAAGGAATAAAACACTTAAAAATAGTAAAATTAAGTTTCTTTTTTTTTCCTGTGGTAGCATGTGTATGAATATACGTAGTTACACGTGTATAGATGATTAAAAGGATTTAGAAGAAGCGCTCCCTGGTCATCTAGCCCCGTTGACAGTTGGTCCCTGGGAGGCAGACCTAAATGGGACTCCCCTGGAAGCATCCTGCAGTGCTGGGGAGCTGGCTGTTCACCATGGGCTCTCCTTTTCCTCCTGGAGGAACCAGGCCTGGGAGGCTCTCAGAAGGGCGCTGTGCTGGCTTGGGGAGGGGCAAGTGGTTAGGACAGACCTGCCCCTCTGGCCCTTTTCATGCTCTTTTCCTCTGTTTCTGTGGTCCACGGGGGTGTGTTAGCCTCATCCCTGGTTCTAGAGTTTTCACAGAGCCATCTGGTCTGTAGTTAGTCTTTCTGTGATGGAATTGACGTCGGGAACCGGCAGTCCTACCATCTTGTTGATATCCGAATCTTTTCCAAATCATATTCTAGTTGAGGCAAGAGGTTCAGTTCACCTCTACCGTTGTTCGTGTTCGCTAACGAACTCTTCGATTTTAAACCAGATGGTTGCTATATACACTTAGCATTTGTTATCTCTGCTTTAACTGAAATAGCTGATGGCAGCTGGTTCTTTCCTGACTCATCTTTCCTGTTCTTATGCTCTTAGTTTCACCCAATCTCTTGGTTGGTCGAAGCTCACGCTCAATTACTTGTTTTACCAAGAAGAGAGCATGTACGTCATGTTTTCTGAATGCTTGTATGTTTAAGAAAGTCTTTCCACGAAGTTAACTCATAAAAGACCCTTTGTCAGCCCATGGAATCCTTGGGTCATGGTCTTTTACCTGAAAACTCTGTGGGTGTTGGTTTGCTAAGTTCTTACATTTACTGTCATCAGTCGGGAACTTCATCACCAGGCGTGTTTTTGTTTCTTTGTTAAAAAAACTTTTTGTGTTCTTTGCTTTTTACCCTAGTTCTAAGTCTCTCCCCAGATCCCATCTAGGGGGGCGTAATACTTACATCTCTGTTAATTTTTGTGAGCAAGGTTGGCCTTTGTAAGCAACATGCTCAGGTATTCAGTTCAGAAAAGTTTATAGTTACTCTATTTTTTATTTTTTTATTTTTTTATTTTTTTAACGTTTATTTATTTTTGAGACAGAGAGAGACAGAGCATGAACAGGGGAGGGGCAGAGAGAGAGGGGGAGACACAGAATCGGAAGCATGCTCCAGGCTCTGAGCCATCAACCTAGAGCCTGACGCGGGGCTTGAACTCACGGACTCACAGACCATGAGATTGTGACCTGAGCTGAAGTCGGACGCTCAACCGACTGAGCCACCCAGGCGCCCCTAGTTACTCTATTTTTGATGGATGCTTTTATTCTGGTTTCTCCTTCATAAATAGTTATCATGGTATATTGCACTTTGGTTTACTATGATGCACATCTATTGGTTTTCTAGAAGATTTAGTTTGCGCCTGATATATCATCATGGTAAGGGAAGAACGGGGAGAATGCGCTCTATTTGGCCTCGTAATGGTAGAGTGTCAACAATCCAGTTGTAATGTTTCTGGGGTTCTGAGTCTCTGCGTCACTGACAAGGGTGGCACAATGATAGGGCATCTTCCAGTCTTTTCTTCAGGAGATCCTGCTTCATGACCTGGGCCAATTTCCCCCAACCTACCTCCTGTTCACTTGGTCACTGTGTTCCTAGAATGAATTGGGAGCGAGCCCTTATTTGAATTCTTTCTCAACTCTTATCTAAGTATATTTAGATAAAGTTACATTTTTAAGGAATAATTTGTATACAGTAAATGTAACTTTTTTTTAATTATTTGAGAAAGAGAGAGAGAGCATGTGAGTAGGGGAGAGGGGCAGAGGGAAAGAGAGAGAGAATCTTAAGCAGGTGTGGAGCCTAATGCGGGGCTTGATCCCACAACTCTGAGATCGTGACCTGAGTGGAAATCAAGAGTTGGATGCTGAGCTCAAGTGACTGAGACTTTTGGGCACCCCAAATTTGACCTTTTGATTGCACAATTCTGTAAGTTTGGCAAATATGTCGACTTGTGTAATCACCACCACAATCAGGATATAGGTTAATGCCAACATTCTGAAATGTTCCTCTTACCACCATTTAACAGAATCCCCTCGCTCTTGCTGATTGTTGATGTGATTTTTGATCCCTTTGCTTTTGCCATTTCAGAAAATCATATAAATGGAATCATGCAGCACTTAGCCTTTTGTGATCTGGCCTCTCACCTGACATGATGCGTTTAAGATTTGTCCACGTTGCTGTATGTATTAGAGTTTGTTCCTTTTTATTGCTAATGGCATTTCTTATTGCAGATGGATCCTAATTTGTTCATCCATTTGTCTGTTGATGGCTACTTGGATCATTTCCTGTTTGGGGCGATTATCAATAAACCTGTAAATTTTCACACACAGGTCTTTATGCGGGCCACTGTTTCATCGGTGAGTATTTAGAATTGGGATTTCTAGGTATTTTACAAGAAACTACCAAAGTGTTTTCCAAAGTGGCTGCACCATTTTGCATTCCAGCCAACAGTGTAAAAGAGTTTTAGCTTCTCTACATTCTCGTCAGCACTTGGTATTGGGTTTTTTTAATTCTAGCTCCTCTAATAAATATGTAGTTGTATTTCATTGTGTTTTATATTTGCATTTCCCTACCAATCCGTAACATTCAGCATCTTATTTGTCAGCCATCTGTCTTTTAAGGTGAAGTGTCCATTTAAACGTTTTGCCTATTTTTATTGGGTTGTTCGCTTTATTCTTGCATTTTAAGATATTTTCCAACACTTTCCAATATATTCCTAATATTCTGAACACAAGCCTTTTATCAGATATTTTTTGCAAAGATTTTTCTCCCAGACTGTTTTATATGTTTTTATTTTTATAACAGTATATATTAAGGAGGAAAAGTTTTCTATTTTGATAAAGACCGATTTATCACTTGTTCTTTTTATGGCTTTTTTTTGGGGGGGGGGGTCCTAAGATATCTTTGCCAAGGTCATGACGATTTTCTCCTATGTTTTCTTCTAGAAGTTTTATTGTTTTAGGTTTTACATTTAGGCAATCCATTTCAAGTTACGTTTCATATGTGCTATAAGGTACATTTTGGTTTCATTTCTTGTTGCATGTGGGTGCACAAAATTGTTACCATATCATTTGTTGAAAGGTCTATCCTTTCTCCATTGAATGTCACCATTGTCAGAAATCAATTGGCTGTGTGTATGTAGGTGTACTTCTGGACACTCTATTCAGATTCATTGATTTATATGTGTCTTCTTTCCCGAATACTCTACTGCCTGGATTTCTGCCACTCTTTCATAAATCTTGAGATTAGATGGCCCAACTCTTCCAATTTTGTTCTTTTTTCAAAATTGCTTTGGTTATTCTCAGTCTTTTCCTCTCCCTTAAAAATTTTAGAATCAGCTCATCAATTTATAGCCCCAAAAAGGTGGCTCCTAAGAATTTGATTGGGATTGTATGAATCTATAGGTTTATTTGGGGGGTAATTAACAGTGTTCAGGGTTTCCATCCATGAACATGATAGATCTTCCTATATTTATGTAAGTTTTCTTTGATTTCTCTCACCAATATTTCATATTTTTCAGCATGCAAATCTTACCTATATTTTGTTAGACTTGGGCTTATTCCTAAGTTTTTTATGCTATTTCAAGTAGTCATGTCTTTACGATTTGAATCAGTGGTTGTTCTTTGCCAGTGCATAGGAATACCATTGACTTCTGTACATAAAGTTGCTATTTCTAGTCTGACAGTTTACTCCATACTTTGCTAGAATCTCTATAACAAGCTGCTATTTCTTTAGATGTTCTGCCTAGGAATGCAAAGAGTTAAAATAAGAACAATTCATGCAGTCAACTGATTAGATTATTTCTATGCTCTTGGGATTCTCTTAACGTTTTTCTGAATGGGTGGGTTGTTTGGTTATTGTCCATTCATAATCCATGATTTTGTGTGTGTGTCTCAAGGGTATGCTCAGGCAGCTTTAACAATTCTTTAAGAACTCTGTTACATCTTGATTAACAAAGACATTTCACCTGACTCCAGAGAAGTTGTTAGTGACAATGGGGCTCAATGAGGTTGATTTATCTTACAGGGCTTATGCTGAAGTCTTTTCTTCTGCACCGTCAACAAAGGACCTAATGAAGTACTTAGTTCATGTAAAATAAAGAAAATTATTACTAACTGCACTTAGGGATTAAGAGTTAACATTATGCCATCCATTGTGTCTTCCCCTTCATTCTTTTCCTTTGAACAGTGTAACAAATGGGTGTTTCTGGCAGGAGATTTTTCATTCATAAAGCTATTGAGATAAAGTGTTAATGCTCTAAATTTCAGGAATTAATTAGTCATAGAAGGTAGCACGTAAAAATACAGACATACACTTGAGTACAAAAATATAAGTATGTAGTCAATTTTCGGACTCCTAATCTTACTGGTGAAAATAACTTTCAAAGCTATCTAAGAACCCTTCACCCTTCCAAGCCAAGCCAATTTTGAAATCCTCATTTTAAGACTTTTTCCTGCAGCTAGCCAACAAGTCTTGTTAATACTTTAGAGAAAGGCATGTTTAATGTCAGGCAAGGGAAGCTGTCCCATTCCCAAACGCCTAAAATTATTAGTTATTTATGGTAACTTAAAAACTGCCTCCATTATTACCGGTTCACCTAGAGTTGACTCAGCGCCAGTGAGAATAGGTCCCTAAAACACCTGAAGACAAATCTGAGGACAACTACCATGCTTCACACCTGAGTCCTCACTCTCTTAGAGCATTCAGATATTATTAATCATTCACCTAATTCATTCATTTAACAAATATTTATTGAGCACCGACTACCTGCTAGAATATTTTAGGCCCTAAGGATAGAAGAGTGAGCGAAATTGACAGAGCTCTTTCCTATGACTTCGGATTCTACTTGAGGGAGATCATCATTAAACCGAACCACAAAGCAAAATATGAACGGAAGGACTGAGCAATGGAGAAAAATAAAGCAAGTTAAGGGGAACAGGTTATGCTGGGGATTGCAGGCTGGGGCAGCTCCACAAAACAGAGGTTATCAAACATTTTGGTCTCAAGATCCCTTTATGCCTTAAAATTTACAGAGATCCCCACAGAGCATCTGTTGATGCAGGTTATTATTGTTATTGATCATAAAATGTTTTAAGTATTTCTTAAAACTAATAATAAGCCTGTTCAGTTTTATCTAACACTGATTTCTTTATTTTTTTTTAAAGTAGGCTTCATGCTCAGCGCAGAGCCCAACACGGGGCTTGACCTCACGACTCAGAGATCAAGACCTGAGCTGAGACCAGAAGCTGGACACTTAGCCAACTGAGCCACCCAGGTGCCCCTTATCTAAAATATTTTGAAAGAACTGATGCACTAGAGTTTGATATCCAGTAACATGCCTTATTTCCCATTTTTTCATACAAAATCATAAAAAGATATGTACTCAAAGATCAAGGTTTAACAAGTAAATCTTACTGCTTCATCAGGGCATTTGTAAGCGATATTATCGACTCCTGTTTACGTATTTATGTACTTCCTGGCCTGAGTACGTGGTGGTGAAGTATAATACGCCTACCAGATAGTTTGATGCCAGATAATTTGATTTGTGTGTGAGCCAGGAGTTATACCCACCACTGCTTTTCTGTATCTAGAGTCAACTACCTGCTCCCCACACTATTTATGGCCTCAGGCTAGTGGGTTCTTCCCAAGTTGTACATCTTCTTGATTTAGAGTTATTCTCCTCTGCATCTTACATCAATTTTTTTTGAGAGAGTTATGTTTTACGTTGCTCTATCTTACTCAACTTTTTTTGCCTGAACTAATACGATCGTTTCTATCTACCAGGGTCAAATTCCAAAATTCTCTTGGATGTGTACCCAAATTTGATGTATCTGCAAACGTAAGAGTCAGATTCAATCCTTTTCTCTTTCATGTTTTCTAGAGAATTACTGAAAACCTTCCTCACTGGTGTTCTTATTTATTTTTGAGAGAGAGAGGGTGAGTGGGAGAGGGGCAGGGTGGGGGGCACAGAGGATCTGCAGCAGACTGGGCTCTTCCTTGACGGCAGTCCAATGCAGGGCTTGAACTCACAAAGCCCAATTTAGGGCTTGAACTCACGAACTGTGAGATCATGACCTGAGCCAAAGTCGGACACTCAGCTGACTGAGCCACCCAGGCGCCCCTGTTGTTCTTCTTTCTCTGTGTCTTCCCTAGAATCTCATGTTTCCTTATTTGGGGAATAAAGAACTTGACAGGGAGTCACAGACTTTCTGATAACCCGGTCCTGCCATCACTGTGAATTAATGTCACAAACATCTTCTTTCCACATTTGTAAAGCACACAGACAGAGCTAGGTGACGTCTGGAGTCCTTTCTACCTTTGTGATTTCTTGTTTTCTAGGAGCGGATTCTCTGTACCATCTCTCTACTGAACAGAAGCTGAGTCAGGAAGAAGGGTGGTTCAAATGGCTTCCAGTATATTCTTTAGTAACCTCCCCTTACCAGGTAGTATGCCCTTCCCTGAAAATGCTAATGGAGGGTTTGCCTTTAATTGGAATGAGTCATTTTCCTTATAATAATGTAATATAATATAATATAATATAATATAATATAATATAATATAAATTACTACAGGACTGGATAAGTTCACCACCCCCATACTCTTGGATAATAACTTAGGTGGAAGATTACCGCTACTTTCTTGCTAAGGCCTTTGCACTAATCTCTTCTGTGCTTGAAAAATAGATATTAAAGTGGGTGTACAGAGGGTTACGAACCTACAAAGTTTCCCATGTATGTGAAGATACGTGTACGGCCCTACCTGCCCTCAGACCACAAGGCTGGTGTCCCTTCTGGGCGAAGCCAACTTATCCGAGTGCCTGAACTCCCTTTGACTCTCACCTGAACTGCTTCCCGCTCTCCTCCCTGATCCCTTTCTTTCACATTCCCGGCCTTGTTCCAGGCCTCCAACCTCGTTTCAGGTGAAAGCTGGGGCTAAGGATCAACCTCCTCCCCCTGGATTCTCTTAGGATTTTCGCCAGCCCAGCGCTTAGAAGCTGCCCCAACTTCGTCATGAATGTGCTGCCTGAATAACAATCCTCTGAACTCTGCTGCCTCCAATTGGCAAAGCTGGTCTTGGCTTTGTCATCCTGGCTCAGAATATCCGTGCTTCCTAGACCCCTGGATGGCTCTTGGATAACCAGTTGGGTTGGTCCTTGCCGAAGAGATACAGAATATTTAACTGCTGTTGCCATGAGTGACAGACTGGGTTTATGGCGGCCATGGCTTAACTCAAGAGAAGTGGAAACCATAGACATACTATCTTATTAAAAACCTTTATCTACAATCTGGTGTCAAGCAAACAATTTGGAATCAAACTGGCCCGGGCCAGTTATCAGTTTATCACAGACCAGCATGGCGACTTTGAGCCATTGATTTAATCTTACTTTCAATTTCCTTTATCTATAAAACAGATCATAAAAGTGTGCAGTTTTAGAGGATGATAAAACCCAGACGTAATGTTTCACACGCAGGAAGTTTCAGTTAATGATAATTATTATTACCTTTGCCGTTGATAAGGGTTTTCATTTGCAAAGTTTAGGTAGTTTATACGCACAACATCAATATGCTCCAAGTGATATAACCTGTACAGCTATATGTTCATCATATGCATACCCTTTATTCTCTGGAAAACTGGAAATACTAAACGTTTTATCAATTTATTTTCAGATGCGCAGAAATGGAAGAGAAATATGACATCGTATCGGAACGTTCTCATTCCTGTGGGCTTCTCCGCTTGCGTGATGAAGGAAGGAGTGACTTTGGGGCTGAGGAGTTGCTCCCAAGCTGTACGTCTTCTCAATTTATATTTATACAGAGAGCACTGGCAAATGCAGAGTGTGATGGCTGCCGCGACACCACCCGCCATCACTAGCAGAAACAAATACTGCTTTTGAGCCAGGTTCTTAGAGCCTGGTCGATAGCTGGAAGGGAATTGATGAGTAGGGCCTCGAGTCAAATACTGTTAGTCTCATTTATTTTGCTGCCACGGAGTCTTCTCTAGAATCACACCAGTTATTGCCAATTAAAGCTGGGCTCTGGGTCCCAGGCAATTGATCTCACCCAGAAAGTGGAGGGTATTATCAGATATTGCGGATAGTACGGAGGATGGGAGGTATCCATTTAATTTCAACTTAACCTCCCTCTTCGCTTGGGACCACGAGAAGGCTTCGAATAAAACGGTCAAATTTGTGATCTCATTTGTTACCACAAGCGCTGTCTTCCCAGATGTGAGGCCTGATTTCCAGCAGCTGAAGGGAAGACTATTGGATTAACTCCCGTCCTGTGATTGATTTGCTCTGGGTTTGGTCGGCCTGCAAGGCAGAAGTAACGGTAGGAAATATAGATGATGTATCTTGGCTGGTGACAAACCCGTTCTCTTCCAGAGAGCATGATACTTTCAAGCCTTGGGGCCACAAACAGCTCATCATTCCAGAAACTTTAAGCTCCTTCCACAATGTGAATGTATGCCTGCTCTCATTTCAATTTTTAAAGAACCCATTATCAGTCCTCTAATCAATTATCCACCTGTACATTTCTCATTTAAGGCTCGTCATCTTCTGGGCTTGAGAGCATAACTTCTGGCTCTCCAGCTCTGTCATCAGTGAGTGCCGACTCAAAAAATGTTAGCTAGTTTTACAAAACCAAATCATAAGAAACCGCAAACAAAAGCAGCCATAATGAGGAAAGTAAGTGAGGTTCCAGGGAAGAAAATAGCAGAGTAATACGTTCCCAAATGAAACAATTGGCTTTTTGATTAGATGTTCGTTTATTTCCTAACATAACGAGCTTTTGAGGCAAGTTGATTGAAGCCAGTTAATTCTAAAGAACTCAGCAAATGTTCAAGGACCCTGTTCTATGTATTACTGTGTAGGTCCACATAAGCCGTGCTGTCATGGGTTGATGCTTGAGCTGGAGGGACTTACGGAAACACCTCCAGCCAGGGTCAGGGAACAGCCACGACTTTATGAGGCCCTCTGACATCCACCGCTCACAAAGCTGCCTTCCTCATTGTCTTCTGCAATATTCTCTTTAGGAAGCAACAAAGATTCATAATTTGGAGGGATTTACGTATGCAGACTTACTTCAAATCATCAGTTCAGCATTAATCTTATAAACTTGTTTAAATCATTACACAGTTCATTATTAAACTCCTAATTGGAATTGATCCAGGATTACAAATGAGAAAAATACGAACGAAGTGATTTACAAGTAGACAGTTGGCCGGATGTCTGCAGCACGCCAGGGAGCTTGACTGTAACTCATCACTGGGCATCCCCAGCAAGTTTTCAAGTCATGATGAAGACGGTATCCGCTCGAACAAAACCCAGAAAAAACAAAACTACATTCAACTAGAGACTTAAGATGAACATTCACACGGTGGGGCCAGCATGGAACACTTGAGAGGTACTCCCATAGGTCACAGGCAGCCAGGATTTCAGGAAAAGGGTGATGTGGTGAGATTTGGAAGATTAGAGGGCGCTCGTGAGATGAACAGTGAACACGCAGAAAGTTGTTGAGGAAAGCTGCATCAGGGACAAGAACTCTTGGTAGAACCAGCGTGGATAAGGAAATGGTACGGATGTGAAAAACCCAGGGAACCAGGGGAGAGGCTGGCAAATGAGAGATGGACAGATGGAGAATGTAGCAGCTTCTGGGCGATTCCCAGTCTCTGACACTGAAGACTGGGACGGGGGAAGTGCTCTCATGAGGAGAGACACCGATGGGAAGGGGGTGGGGAGCTAATGCAGGACACAGTCTCGGGAGTGGTGTTTAGTCTGACTTGTACATGCAGGTTATTAAGACTCTTCTCAGATTTCTATGCGCAAATGTCCAGCAAGTTGTCATATCTGTATGTCTGGGAATCAAGAGAGAGATTCAGCCCAATGAGCCAGATTCGGGAGGTGTTGGGGTCTAGGTGGAAATCAAAGTGGTAAGTCTAGATAAAATGATTTGCGGGAGAAACAGAAGAGTCAATAGAATGAACTTTTCTCCAGGAAGCAGCACCTCAGGCCTTGGGCAGAAGAACATTCCCCATGGGCAGAGAAGTTGCTGCAGGAAGGCAGGGGCTAAGACAGCAGGACTGCACTGGGGCAGGCTTGCGGGATGAGCGCTAAGAAAGGCTGGTAGAGAGGCCGAGCGAAACAGGTCCATGGTGCATACTTGCTAACGGGGGCCCTTGGCTTACTGAGGCTACTGAAGCGATGGCGGGGAGGTAAGTGGGATGAGCACAAAATAACAAATAAAGAAATCAAAGAAGTTGGATTTTCCAAACTGAGAAACTCCAAGCTTTGGCAATCCTAGGTTATTTCATTCAATCATTAAACGAATGCTCTGTTCCAGGCCTAGGAACATCCGCATTTATTCTAGATGCAGACGCAGACAATAAACAAGAAATCAATCAGTGACACAATAATGTAGGGGCGCCTGGGGGGGGGGGGCTCGGTCGGTTAAGCGTCTGACTCTTGATTTTAGCTCAGGTCGTGACCTCACAGTTTGTGAGATCGAGCCCCGTGTGGCACTCTATGCTGATAGCATGGAACCTGCTTGAGATTCTCTCTCCCCTGCCCCCCCTTCCCCCCTCTCAAAAATAAATACATAAAATTAAAAAAAAATAACACAATAATGTAAAATAGTAACAAACACTATGAAGGAAATAAGGAGAGTTGTGTGACTGAAGGTGAGATAGCTGTTTTAAAATATCTGAATCATTCACAGAAGGGAAAACTCAATATTGCGAACGTGTGTCAAACCTTCCCCAAGACAATCTATAAATTCCGTGCAATCCCAATCAACATCCCAACATAATTTGGTGGGCATGAGGGGGACTCGAGTAACTGAAATAAGCGTGCAACGCAGAGGGGAGAATAGCCTCACCAGATATCAGAACACACGAGAAAGTCTTAAAGCTTTGCTGTAACCACAGAACATTGAATCAGTGGCATAGGATGGAAAGTTCAGAAACAGACTCCTGTGTATACAGGAAGTTAGACAATGAAAATGTGACATTTGGAGAAAGAATGGCTTACTCTATAAATAATTCTGAGATAATTGACCATCTGTTTAAGAAGAACAAAAGTTAAAGGCCAATCTATCATAGTGGCTCCTGTCATTCACGAGAATAAATTCCAGTTGGAATAAAGGCGACGTTGTCAAAGAAATGAAAATAGGAGAGACTATGTTTACGACATAGGGTAGAGAAGGAGTTCTTAAACAGGACATACACACAAAGGAAAGGAAAGGAAAGGAAAGGAAAGGGAAGGGAAGTAAAAGGAAAGGAAAAAACAATAAGCCATTAAAATATACAAAAAGTTAAAAATAGAAAGTACACGATTAATGAATTTGACTCAATGAAAGTTATGGAGGATAAAAGCCAATACAGACAAAGTCGGCGTTGGGAAAATAAGAGCTATCTAAATAGCATGAATACCTATAGGTGTTCATGTTGCTGGTTCCTCAACAAAAGCTGCCCAAAGCAGAAACAGAAAACAGGCAAAGTAGATGGTGAGCTACACTGACGTCCCCAGGGGGCAGCTGCGGCCAGGAGCAGTGGTCCCATGCATGACCACGGGGACACCACACTCAGCCCAGTCAGATGTGAGCTCAAGTCTGGAAGTCCCAAAGCAAGAGTTTGGAGGGAGGGGAAAGCAGAAAAACAATACATTTCGATCACAAGCACACAAAAGTTCTGAGCAATTGCTTCTTCCACAAGCCCGTGAAAAGTCTCTTCTTTCGGGAGGGGCAGGCACGTGATGTGTGGGTGGATGTGGGTGGGGCTTAAGAGGGCAGAGCTGGAACTTTTGTCTGTGAGACATCCTGGGTTCCTCAGGTGACTTCCACAGTATGACTTTCAACACTCCAATGAAGGATGCTCCATGACAAAAAAGCCAGCTGGCCGTGCCAAATTGGGTCTCATGGTTTTAGGTACACGCTGGGGTCCCTTATCTAGACTACAGCAACAGGGGAACCAGGGCAATAGCTCACATGTTCGCTGCCCCAAGTCCTTGGAGAATTTCTGACACATTAAGCACTTAGTAAATATTAGTGGCATAAATGAACAAATGAGCAAGTGAACCCCAGTATGGTCCATTTTCAGTGTAAGCGGGGATCGGATACCTCAGTGAGAACATCAAGTGCAAAGCAGGTGTAGTCAAAATTATCCTTGGAAATTTCCTTAAGATGCTCATAAAGTACAGAATTCATGGCTTTCTGTGTATAACCCATATGCTAATTCTCGTACACGTCAACTCGTGGAGACACCCTGAACTAGATTAAAGGAAGGCACACAAGGAAAATATGTAGATATATGACCACTCACGCATTCCATCTTTAAGATAAATATAAAAGTCCTTGTGTTAAATGGGATATGGGCAGGGAGAGTTACCTCCACTTTGGGTGAGAAGATTGGGTCATAAACTAAATGTGTGTATGACTGATTCCACCGAACATGTATAAATACTTTTCACCCAAGTGGACAGGTGTAGATGAACTGAGATAAAGTGCATTTAACAAGATCCGGTTAAGCGTTTCAGGTCTAAAGTGACATTTTAAATCATTTTTTCTGGTAGTCATCGGTAATCAGCGGGAGAATTACACATACGGACACTCTGAGCAGCTGAGAATTTGGCATTTCTTTAACCTCATATCCATAAGGTATTTCATCGATATTTTATTTGGGAGCAAGACAGAGCACGTTATGGAGGACGGATGGAGAGGAAGCCCACTGTGGTCTTAACAGGTTAACAGGCTTCTCCATTGTTGAGACTGGTTGGCTCAGACCCCAAACTCGTATAGCCAATCTCTAGAACGCACAGCCGCGTTGGTAGCTGTGCTGACCCACCTTCGAAAGCTTGCCCCAGGGGGACAGGTTGGCCCCTCCCCACTACCACCCAAAGGATACATGCATTTCACGCAATACACTGGCCTTGTTCTAGTAAAGAAAACTCTTTCCGCTTGTCGTATTTCCAGTGATAGCAGAATCTTGGACAGTTGCTCTAGGACATGCCCCTTGATATCGCACTATCTGAAGGCCAAATCCAAAGTGAACATTTCCCTGGAGTTTACTGCTGCCAGTCACAGCACTGCCCAGGCCGTCGGTCACTTACACAACCTCAACACGGCACGGATTTGGAAAGGCACCGGTGGTGGGACAGCTGTGGCAATGACACAGCTGAGCACAGAGAAAACCCACAGCGCCGCACTGGTGACAACTGAAGAAGCTATTGTTATCTTTTTTTTTTTCTTTAGTGAAATGGAATGGGATGGGGCGCCTGGGTGGCTCAGTTAGTTGAGCGTCTGACTTCGGCTCCGGTCATGATCTCATGGTTCGTGGGTTCGAGCCTCACGTCAGGCTCTGTGCTGAGAGCTTGGAGCCCGGAGCCTGCTTCGGATTCTGTGTCTCCCTCTCTCTCTCTGCCCCTCCCCTGCTCACACTCTGTCTCTCTGTCCTTGAAAAATAAATAAACATTAAAAAAAAAGAAAAGAAATAGAACAGGCTATCTTCTTTGGCAGGCTGGACTTGAGTGGCCAACACAGCATCTGGTGGTTGGCATCTTGCAGGAGGCCAGATGAGCGACACGAGGCTGACCTGAAGGCATTCGTCCAGACCGATCCCCTAGGGATCTGAGGAAGCTACCAGAAACTAGGAGAGAAGGTGCCTGACCAAAAGCACAGGAGCCGACTGAGGAAATCACTGGTTTTAGTGTGGATGCCATCAGTATGTGAGAATTCAATTAGAATTATCAATCGGATTGGAAATAGGTCGAAAGCAATTTGGTCAAAAATAATTACTCCGAAAACAAATTGGGTAGGATAAGAGATTGTCAAAACAATAGACTGACCAAAAATACACCATGCGTTTTTAAGCATTTTCAAGGGAGGTAATCTGTCAGGAGAAATCCTTTTAAAATTATGACCTGTTAGCACATGCAAAACAAAGCTGTTTACAGCTGGGTGAAGCTCAAAGATAGAGGATGATGAGAGAGCTAAAAACTTAGTCAAGAAATAAATTAAGAAGTAGAACAAAAGAAGCTTGGGATGAAAACACTCTGTCCAGGGGAAAGAACAGAAGAAAACAATGATCTGTATTATATATTATATATGTTATATATTATATATTATATATATGTATATATATCTGATTTGTAGATTTTTTATTTTACAAATTCATTAATAATATGTTTGTAAGATATAATTTATTAATATAATATATTTAATATATTTGTAATACTATATTAACATTATATATTATATGTTATATGTTATATATGATACATATCTGATTAGTAGATTTTTTATTTTACGAATATTTTTGCAGTGGTTTTCATCCATATTATATAATTCTCCCAATCATCCAATAAGGAAAGGAACACATGTTACTAACCCTATTTCAGAGATGAGAAAGAAGAAGCCTCCAGAGTAAGAAATTTGCGCAAAGTTGCACATTTTTTTTTATGTGCCAGATTTGAGTCTGTGTCTTTCATTATTCTTCCTGCTGGATCACGCCAGGCCTTCGGAATGGAAAAAGACCTAAACCAGAAGTTTGGGCCCTGGAATAAATTTTTATTCTGGATGTCTCTAAATAGGTGACTGAACGCTTTATTTTTCAGGGCTTCACGGTTTTCCTTTGTCAGACAGAGAAATGGAGCTGTCAGTGTTTTTTGAAAACGTTTGATAGAAACGTAGTTCCCTCTGCGACAAGGACACATATCCGAAACGAAACAACACTTAGCCCTACTGTGTGGAAAAGCTCTGATATCTTCCAAGCCAGTCTGTGGTTTCTAAATGTTGGCCACAATCTATTAAATCAATTTCACGATCAACTAATTCACTGCAATTTTGGACTGGATAGACGAGATCTTTTCCGATTCTCTGCTCAGGCGGTGCTACGAATCTGGAGTGAATTCATCCAATCAGAATAACCTAGGATGTAGGAAAAATGAACTTTCTAATCGGAGAATTGTCAACCCACCTGAGTCACTGTCCTGACGGCGAAAAATCAGAAGCACTCCCGAGAGGAAACCAGATCACGGTAGGAGCAAAGGAGCTGTGCTGACACCAGAAAGTTCCACCCAACTCCCACCCAAGCAATCGGTTTATTCAGCTGGGTTCAGACCTGTCATTCTGCAATAAGCTAATTTAACCTCGATGCTGGTGCTCTACATCGAGATATTAGCGATTTCATTTTCGAGATGTTTCAGTATCATTTCCGGACGTTCTCGTGGGCTGAGCTGGACAGGGGCTGTGATGCCCTGTGCACAGTCTGAAAGCTATGACGCTGAAAGGCTGAATGGCCCACTGAGCTCAGTGCTTTGTGTAGTATTTGCATCATTTGCTTTTCATAAATGTCTACAAGGTGTGATTGAATTATGCTGCAGCGATAGAAGGTCACAGAACAAGTTAATAATAGGGAGAATTGACTTCCTGGCTCTGGATCTAATTCAGGCTTTTAAAATCTGCACTATGCTTACCTGAGTGACACTAACAAGTACGTTGTCCTAAATCCCTGCAAGTGCACCCTCTTTCTAGATCTGGTTAAAAACAACCTTCAAGATGGAAACCATGGGACTTTAAGTTTTGACGGATACAAAAATGACTTGCTTGTGTATATGTATGCCCTCACATATATGCTTCAGCTTTTACAAATTTAATTTATTTTATGCTTATGTTTGACAGGGTTTTTTTTTTTTAAGTTTATTTATTTATTGCTGGGGGGCAGAGAGAGGAAGAGATGGAATCCCAAGCAGGCTCCGTGCAGTCAGTGCAGAGCTCAATGCAGGGCTCGAACTCATAAACTGTGAGATCATGACCTGAGCCGACCGAGATCGAAAGTTGGAGGCTTAACCGACTGAGCGCCCCCGCCAGGCACCCCTATGTTGGACGGCTTTTAACTATGGAAAATGAGAGAACCAAACATTACTTCCATTTCTTGACAATGTGATTTCGCTCATGGAAGGGGATTTGACACGATCCTGTCGGCTCCAAAGGTTCCATGATTTAAATAAAGCATGTAAAGTCTTTCTCTAACAATTATTTTGCAATCACCAAAAGGTGGTGTGGTTTTAAAGATAGTTGTTTGGAGTGCTTATTCTTTCATTAATTCGTTCAACCGATATTTGAGTGTATGCACAGGTACTGTGAAGGTTTCTGAGGACACAGGGATGAATAAAACATCGTCCTCACTGCCCACAAGGAGTCCGTCGTCTAGCACTGCAGAGACACGTATGAACAATTCAGTGAGCTAACAGCAGGAGAAGGGAACAGTGCTTAGGACACAGGGATAGGACTGCCCCTTGGCTATTTTTCGCTGGGAAAAAAAAATCGACATCCTGTGCCTCGAAAGACTTTGGGTAGAATGAATACCAGGGCTATATAAAGACACAGGAGTTTCACCCAGGAACCTAGTCTGTCCTGGAAAACTCTTAATACACTACTAAAATAAAAATGCATCAGTGAAAGAAAACATAAATACCGTACATACTTACCGATGGAGTCTCTGAGGTTGTCCATTCCCTCCCAGTGAATGTTGACTCCCAAGCTAAATTAATGACCGCCATTCTCTTTATCTGCAACCCAGTTCTGTCTCCTTATTTCTCCGTACCACGTGAGCACTCACTGTCATTTTTCCAAACGTCTGTTCCATGTGCATTTACTTCTTTGTCTGTTGTCCATTTGCTTTCCAGGGAGGCGGGTCAAACTGCCCCTGCTGTGTGGTCACGTGGGTGAGTAGGCAGCTCGGTGGTGACGAATGCCCTTCGCTGTCTCTTGAGGAATTTAAAATTGAAGTAGGTATAAGGCTGGGAGAAATGTGGTGGCACATAATTCTGCTATCCGCCAGGAGCTGACCTAGTTAGCTTGGAATTTCTATGCTTCATAAATCTTGTTTCAAATAATCATACGTTCCTCGGAAGAGAGTCAACCCCGAGATGAACACCCCTGAGCTCTGCAAACAGTCCTGGAGGGAGGTCCAGCAGGCAGGTTATGGCTTTGGTTGGGTGATTTTTCAACTTCATCTCACTCGGTATTTAGTTCCAGATAAATAGCAAAAGATCACACGCCTCCAGGAAGCGGGCGGGGCTTCCTTAGCCCATCTCGGTGGACTGAGCAAACAGCTGGCCTGATGGGCAGGTAAACTGGGTGGTGGTCTGCCTTGGAGCTTTTCGACTGGTCGGACGGGTGGAGGGGGGTGTCTGAAGGGAGGAGCCGGGTGGCGCTGCAGCAATGTGAGCCCGACAGGCATCTCCACGATGACAAGTCTCTTTTGTTTACACCATTATGCTTGACAAATCTTCTCGTTTTTAATGGGCACCGTAACAAGATAAAGACTGGAAAGCAATGGCTTCATGTGAGTTTGAGGAACTGGTGAAGTCTTTCCGAACCCTCCACCGTTTCCCATCAAACACCTCCCCTCCTGGCCTGTCAGCGACGTCTGAAACAGTGCCCTTAGAGCTTCATTTTGAAAGAGGAAAAATATTCCTGTTTTAAATTATGAATATGCTATTGTGATTTAGTAGTTCAGATTGTTTTCAACATCACATATTACCAAGTGCATGTTTTACAAAGCAGGACAAATGCATTGGAAGGCACTGGGCTCCGGGAGTGACTATGGACAAGGTTTTAATTTCTCTGGCCGTCCATTTTCTCACCCATTAAATGGAGGTGTTGACCAGACACCTTACAAAGCCCCTTTCAGGGTTTTTTTTCAGGCCTATTACACCCAAATTAAATTTTGTCTATAACCTAAGTTGACCGGTTTTCTCGTGGCCTTGACCTAAGAGCAAAATTAGTCAACGAAAGCTTTAGACAGGCTTGGGAAGGGATTTGGTCCTACAGGTCACCGAGCTTGATTTGAGCTGAGCGTTCAAGGGTCACCTCTCAAAATACTACTTCTGCTGGCATTCTTGACGGCCTCAGATTGGAAAACTATTCAGTTGCCGTTAGCCTGGGTTCTTGCGTATGTGACAGAGCTCGTACCCTCCCTCTAGTCCTGAATGGCCTGGGTCTGCCCCAGGCAGTTGAAAGAGAAAGAGAGATAAATCCCACTGTTCAGCTATCACACATTTGGATATACTTGTTAACTTAGCATAACCCGCCTTGACACCGTGCTCCTGGGTCACCTGCAAGGTCATTTTATTGGCTTCTTTGATTCAGGTTTCTCCTTCCTCCAAACCATTACCCTCTTACCCCCACATCACCGTTACCACCTTCCTCAATAACTTGTAAGTGTTCCCTGCAAAATATGGCATTGAGTGTCTAGTCCTTCATTCTAGAATACAAGACCCTCTTCTAAGGGGCTTACAGTCCATCTTTACTTCTTTGGCACTGGTCTCCCAAAGCACGTGGTTGACTGCTCTGTGGTCACCATCTTGAAATTCTTTTTGTTTTGTTTTGGGTATGGTTGACACCTGGCGTTACATTAGTTTCAGGTGTGCAACTTAGTGATTTGACAAGGTTATACGTTTTGCCGTGTTCATCACAAATACGGCGACCAGCTGTCCCATCCCATTGTTATTACAATATCATTGACTGCATTCCTTATACTCTGCTTTTTGTTCCTGTGACTTACTCCTTTCATAACTGGACGCCTATATCTCTCTCTTTCCTTTGTTCCTTTTGCCCAATCCCCCGCCCCCCTCCAGCAGCCATCAGTTTGTTCTCTGTGTTTATAGTTCTGAGTCTGCTTTTTTGTTTGCTTATTCATACTTTAAGATTCCACGTATGAGTAGAATCCCTGGTGTTTATTTTCTGATTCTGACTTATTTCACTTAGCATAATACCCTCTAGGTCCATCTGTGTTGTCGCACATGACAAGATCTCAACCTTTTGTATGGCCGTGTAATATTCCTGTGTGTGTGAGTGTGTGTGTGTGTGTGTGTGTGTGTGTGTGTGTGTCACATTTTCCTTAGCCACTCATCTATGGATAGACACACTTAGGCTGCTTTCATGTATTGCCTATTGAAAATAATGCTTCAATCAACTTGGGGGTTCATGTATCTTTTATAGATAGTCTTTAAATTTCCCTTGGATAAACACCCAATAGTGGAATTAGTGGATCATAGGGTAGTTCTATTTTTACTTTTTGAGGAACCTCCACACTATTTCCACAGTGGCTGCACTAGTTTGCATTCCTACCAACAGTGCAAGAGGGTTCCTTTTCCTCCACATCCTCACCAATGCTTGTTGTTTCTTATCTTCTTGATTTTAGCCATTCTGACAGGTGTGAGATGATATCTCATTGTGGTTTTGATTTGCACTTTCCTGGTGATGAGTGACGTTGAACATCTTTTTATGTACCTGTTAACCATCTGTGTGTCTTCTTTGGGGAAATGTCCACTCAGGTCCTCTGCCAATGTTTTAATCTGATTTTCTTTTTTCTTTTTTCTTTTTTTTTTGGTGTTGAGTTGTATAAGCTCTTTATATATTTTGGATATTAACCCCTTATTGGATATATCATCTGCAAATATCTTCTCCCATTCAGTAGATGGTCTTTTTATTTTGTGAATGGTTTCCTTTGCTGTGCAAAAGCTTTTGATTTTGACATAATCCCAACAGTTTATTTTTGGTTTTGTGTCCCTTGCCTCAGGAGATGTAGCTAGAAAAATGTTGCTATGACTGATGTCAGAGAAATCACTGCCTGTGTTCTCTCTCATCTAGGATTTTTATGGTTCAGTATCATGTTTGTCTTTATTCCATCGTGAGTTTATTTTTGTGTTTGGTGTAAGAAAATGGTCCAGTTTCATTGTCCTACGTGTAGCTGTCCAATTTCCCCAGCACCACTTATTGAAAAGGCTGTATTTTCCACACTGTGTATTCTTGGTTCATTTGGTATAGATTAATTGACCATATAAATATGGGTTTATTTCTGGGGCCTCTATTCTGTTCTACCGATCTGTGTTTCTATTTCTGTGCCAGTATCTTGCTGTTTGGATTGCTACAGCTTTGTAGTACAACTTGAAATGTGGGATCGCTGAACCTCCAGCTCTGTGCTTCCTTTTTTAGGATTGCTTTGGCTCTTTGGGGTCTTCTGTGGTTCCATACAGATTTGAGTATTATTTGTTCTAGTTTTGTAAAAAAAAATGCTGATGGTATTTTGGTAGGGATTGTATTGAATCTATAGGTTGCTTTGGGTAATACGGACATTTGGACAATCCATGAGCATGGGATATCTTTCCATTTGTTGGTGTCATCTTCAGTATATTTCCTCAGTATTTTATAGTTTTCAGAGTACAGGTCTTTCACTTCTTTGGTTTAGTTTATTCCTAGGTATTTTGTTCTTTTTGATGCAATTGTAAATGATGTTGTTGTTGTTTTCTCTTTCTTCATTGTTAGTGCATAGAAATGCCACCAACTTCTGGGTATTAATTTTGTATCCTGCCACTGTACTGAATTTGTTTATTACTTCTAGTAGGTTGTTTGGTTTTTTTTTTTTTTTTTTTTTTTTTTTGGAATCTTAAGGATTTTCTATTGATAGTACCATGCAGTCTGCAAATTGTGACAGTTTAACTCCTTCTTTACCAACATGGATGCCTCTTCTCTCTTTTTGTTTTTGTTGTCAGATGGCCGTGGCTAGGACTTCCAGTACTATGTTGAATGAAGAAGGGCGAGAATGGACATCCTTGTCTTGTTCATGACCTTATGTGGAAAGCTCTCAGTTTTTCATCATTGAAGATGAGGTTAGCTGTGGGTTTTTCATATATGGCTTTTTTT
The DNA here is from genome assembly GCF_023721935.1 of Panthera uncia. Taxonomy (NCBI): domain Eukaryota; kingdom Metazoa; phylum Chordata; class Mammalia; order Carnivora; family Felidae; genus Panthera; species Panthera uncia. The sequence continues at coordinate 6,081,161 of NC_064809.1, read as the reverse complement.
ATGTTGAGATATGTTCCCTCTAAACCTACTTTGTTAAGAGTTTTTATCATGAGTGGATACTGAATCTTGTCAAATGATCTTTCTGCATCTATGGAGATGATAATATGATTTTTATCCTTCATCTTGTTTATGGGATGGACCATGTGGATCGATTTGTGAATATTGAACCATCCTTGCATCCCAGGAATAAATCCCACCTGATCATGGTGAATGATCTTCTTACTGTATTGTTGTATGTGGTTTGTTAATATTTCGTTAAGGAATTTTGCATCTATGTTTAGCAAGGATATTGACCTACAATTTTCCCTTTTTATGGCATCTTTGTCTGGTTTTGGTGTCATGGTAATGCTGGCCTCATAGAATGTATTTGGAAGGTTTTCTTCCTCTACCATTTTTTTGAATGGTTTGAGGAGAATAGGTATGAACTCTTCTCTAAATGTCTGGTAGAATTCACTTCTGAATCCATCTGGTCATGGAATTTTGTTTTTGGTGATTTTTTTGAGGACTGGTTCAATTTAGTTACTTGTAATTGCTCTATTCAGATTTTCTATTTCTTCTTGGTTCAGTTTTGCAAGATTGCACATTTCTAGGAATTTAATCATTTCTGCTAGGTTGTCCAGTTTGATTTTTAATAGTATTATTTTATAATTCTTTGTATTTCAGTGGTATCAGTTGTTACTTCTCTTCTCTCATTTCTGATTTTATTTATTTTTGTGTTTTCTCTTTTTTCTTGATGAGTTTGGCTAAGAGTGGTCAATTTTTTTTTCTTTTCAAAGAATCCTCTTGTCTTCATTGATTCTTTCTGTTGTGTTTCTTAGTCTCTAATGTCATTTATTTCTTCTTTGATCTTTATTGTTTCCTTTCTTCTACTCATCTTGGGCTTTGTTTGTTCTTTTTCTAGTTCCTTTGGCATAAGGTTAGATTGTTTATTCTAGTTCTTTCTTTCTTCTTTCTTTCTTTCTTTCTTTCTTCCTTTCAGATAGGCCTGTGTTGCTGTATCCTTCTTCTTAGAACTGCTCTTGCTGTCTCCCAGAGCTTTTGTATTGTATATTTTCATTTTCATTTGTCTTAATGTTTTTTTCTGTTTATTTATTTTGAGAGAGAGAGAGAGTTGGAGAGACAGAGCACGAGTAGGGGAAGGGCAGAGAGAGAGGGAGACACAGAATCCAAAGCAGGCTCCAGGCTCTGAACTGTCAGCATAGAGCCCGCTGCAGGGCTCAAACCCACGAACCACAACGTCATGACCTGGGCCGAAGTCCGATACTTAACGCACTGAGCCACCCAGGTGCCCCATCTTCATATATTTTTTTATTTCTTCTCTGATTTATCATTGACCAATTGGTTGTTTAGTATCATGTTATTTAGTCTCCCTGTGTTTGTGGGGTTTTTTTCCAGTTTTTTTTTCTTGTGATTTATCTGTATTTTCATACTGTTATTGTTGGAAAAGATGCATGATATTATTTTAATCTTCTTAAATTTATTGAGACTTGTTTTATGGCCTAATATATGGTTTATTCTAGAGAATGTTCCACATGCACTTGAAAAGAATGTGTATTCTATTGGTTTTGGATGGAAAGTTCTGTATATATCTGTTATGTCCACCTGGTACAATATATCATTCAAAGATATTGTTTCCTTATTGATTTTCTGTCTGAGTGATCTATTCATTGACATAAGTGGAATGTTAGTAAAGTCCCTTACTATTATTGTATTACCATCAATTTCTTCCTTTATGTCCATTAATGTCCTTTATGTCCTTTATGTCCATTAATGTCCATTAATATTTGCTTTATGTCCATTAATATTTGCTTTACATATTTAGGTGTGCCAGCTTGATTTTTGCAACCCAGCACCATGGGGCAGCTGGTGTGGGTTGTGGACGCCGAGCTCGCTGGAGATGACAGGCCCCACTCATGATGGTGTCCGGACCCTGCTCTGGTCCAGGTCTCTAAGGTGAGGTGGGAACGTGAACTGTGCCGTTCTCCAGTCCCTCTGACCTGCAGAACTTTCCTACCTGTCCTCCACCGCTTTGCAGAGTTCTTGTGTTATCTCTTTTATGTGCTAGTTTCCCTTTTAAACCTCAGCTTTTTTTCTGTGCCCAAGGACGGAGGGATCTGTTTCCCATCCCCTCAGGTCTCTCCCTCCCTGCTGCTTTTGGCAACATTGGGGATAAGGGTTCCCGTTGTTACCAAGTCCCTTGCTGTGTACTCTCTGTCTCTGTCTCTGTCTTCCATTGTTCAGTAGCTGTTCAGTCAGCCTCCCGCTTTTCTTCACGAGGAATTGTTCTATTAATAGCTGTAATTTGGTGTGTTCCGTGGCAGAGATAAGTTCAGAGTCTCCCGATGTCGCCATCTTGAACCAGGACCTCATGCACCATCTTGAGATTCTTAATAGTTTGGGTTTCTGTGTTTGTTTTTGATTTCCAGCAAGAGGCCCACGTCTTCATTTTGCACGAAGCCCTGCACGTTACGAAGCTTATCCTGACTCGACGCACGTGCAAAACCCAATGGTCCACATGAAAGCTCTAGGCCATCTTGGCAGCAAGATGACGGCTTAAAGGACCCCCTCCGGGAGTGGCGGAGCAGGCCGAGGAATCCATGTTCATGACCACACAGAAGACATGCACTAAACCCTGAGGGGTCAAGGGACAGAATGGAGACTACGCTGCCTGAGCTTCTGCAGGTGGGTGGTGAACAAACAAAAAATCCTTTCTGTTACTGTTACGGTGAGCTCCCTGTAATACATTGGCAGTGGTCACCTGAGGGAAAAAGAGGCCTCGGCTAAAAAGAAAAAAAAGAAGCCGGAAAAACCGTAACATTCGAAAACAAGTAAGTTGAAAGCATTTATTTTCTCTGCTGTCCAGGGAGGCAGTTTGAGAGAGGGCTAATGCTAGACTTCGACTCTCCCATATATATTTTAAAAAGGTATTTGTATTTCAGAAGCAAAAGGAAAAGAAAAGAAAGTCAGGTGTTCACGCACTTGGCTCTTGTGTTTTGTCTCCGATAAACACACAGGAACACGGAGGCATCATTACACAGTCCTTCAGCAAATCAATAAGTGTTTGTGTCTACTCAACAGGATCAGCATATTTGGGATCACAGCACATAATAGACTCTCGGTGAATATTTGCTATTCTGACGGTGGGTGAACTCTGGTAAACAGATTAGCGGGGTTCCAGAACCTAGGAGGTGGTCAGAAGTGAGAAGGGACACCGCAGAGGGAGAAGCAAAACAAACAAAAAGAAGCAAGCAGGCCCCGAGCCTCTACTCATGCATCAAAACAAGAAAGAGAATGGCGACACAGAGAGAAAAGAAAGAAAGTGCGCAAGTTGGCATTAGTACACCACTGAGACGGCCACCGCCGAAGGTCAGAGTTTGTCGTGTGCTCGCCAGGAACATCCGTGAAAGAACTTTCCATGTATTAACTTCTTTACTGTTTGTGATGACCTGTGACGTAACGGAGGTTATTCACAATTGGCAAAATGGGGAAACTGAGGTACGCTGGAATTGCCTGACTTGCCCCAAATCGCGCAGCTAGTAAATGAGGTTGAGGGGTCCAGTGCTTGGCCAGATTTTATGTGATTTTTCAAGCCCGGCCATAGACAAAGTCTTCCCCCCGCCACCCCCACTCCCCAGGCATCCCTCTGGAAAGCCGCCTTCTCTCCCCCCACCAACGGGTGCACAGCCAGAGCAGTCTAATCTCCAGGGGACCAGCGGGGACCCAGACGCCTCCGCAGGCCATGCTCTCATGTATTCCTAGACCTGCTGTCCCCGTTTCTATGTCTCTCTCTGGGGGACCTTTGATCAAGGTCTTCCTTGGGCTCCTCAGTGACACTCCAGCTCTCCCTTTTCCCCTCCCCCAGCCTCAGGGGCCATAAAGCCCCCAGAGCCTTCTGCTTGGTAGTTCTCTGCAGTGAGATGACCCCCATGTCCACATTTGACACTTCGCTGGCGGCCATTCGGTGGGGAGGGAGGGAGGGGGCGGTGGAAAAAGGGGGAGCCGCTGCCTCTTCCTGGTTTGGCCTCTCGGCTTGTAATCACAGTGAGTGGTTTCAAGGCTTAACCCTTTCGTTTTGGCCTGTTTTTAATGGACTCTCCAATGCCTGGCAGCTCAGATCCCCCTCCCGACAGAGGTCTGTTTCCTTTTGGTTTCATTCTGTCCATCTGCAGTGCGTGTCACACTAAATGAAAAATAAATGTGGTTTCAACGCCAGAAGGTAGATTTTGGAGAGCTGGCTCAGCCTTTCCTAAAGAAGCCTCACGCCTGGGTGAGGATGCTGGGGTTCGTCTTCTTTTTTTCTTTTAAGTTTTTTAATGTTTTATTTATTTTGAGAGAGAGAGAGAGACAGAGCATGAGCGGGGGAGGAGCAGAGAGAGAGAGGGAGACACAGAACGGAAGGAGGCTCCGAGCTGTCGGCACAGAGCCCGACGCGGGGCTCGAACCCACGAACCGTGAGATCACGACCTGAGCCGAAGTCAGATGCCCAACTGACTGGGCCACCCAGGCGCCCCTGGGGTTTGTCTTAAGGTGTCAGGGAACGCATGAAGACATTACACGCAGGAATTCTCAGAGTAAAAGTGCCGTCAGTGCACACGTGCTGTGTCCCTCCAAACTGATTTGTTAGAGAAAACCCTTGCCGGCTGATGCTGGTTTCTTTCGGCCTCTGTGCCTGTGTGGGATGTAATTTAGTAAGAACGTCAGCTTTGTGACTTAGGTGCTTTTCACGTGACTCTCAGAGTCCCCGGGGGAGCCGACTGCTGCCCCAACTTTGACCTGGGGGCTCGGCGTAGGGGAACAGGACGAAAAGATTTCGGTGGAGCCAGGATGTCTTTTCTGCTGATTCAGCAGTTGTTGGCCCATTAGCTAGAGATCAAAAATGAGTGGAAAGACTCATTAATGAATTAATAGAGCTTCTCTTTACAATTCTATTATAAAGGGTTTTTTTTTTTTTAAGTTAAATCCTTTGCTTTGTGTATTAGTCAGAGATCTCCCACAGGATACGCAGAGAGATCAGAGTGGAGATTGGGTCCAGGAAGTGGCTCACATGGTCATGGAGGCCGGTCTGCAAGCTGGAGAGCCAGGAGCCCTGAGGTTCAAGGGTAGAAGATGGATGTCTCTGCTCCAGCAGAGAGAGAGAGAGAGAGAATTTGCCCTTCCTCTGACTTTTGTTTTTCATGGGCTCTCAGTGGATGGGATAATATCCACCCACACTGGGGAGGGCCACCTACTTTCCTCAGTTCACCAGTTCCAGTGCTAACCTGTTCTGGAAACTCCGTCATGGATACCCTCAAAAATAATGTCTTGCCACTTATCTGGACATCCCTTAGCCCGGGCCAGTCGACCCATAAAATTAACCATCACACCGTCTTTACAACATATTAATTACACAAGTAACACATATTCATCTTAGAAAAATGGAAAATACGGGTTTTATAATAATTATAAATTACAGACCCTCCCTCTACCGGATACATTTACTATTGACATTTACATGGATATATATATCCATAATCCATATCCATAATCCATATATATAATCAATATATCCATAATGTTCTGTTTAATTTAATGTCATAAATTTCTCCTATTATTTGCAAGTATTTGTATATGAAAATCACCTGGACTTCGATTCTTGGTTAATTCTACATTTTTTTCAATGTTTACTTATTTTTGAGATAGAGGGAGACAGGGGAGGGGCAGAGAGAGAGGGAGACACAAAATCCCAAGCAGGCTCCAGGCTCCGAGCTGCCAGCACAGAGCCCGGACACAGGGCTCGAACTCACGAGCCTTGAGACCATGACCCAAGCCGAAGTTGGACACTCAACCGACTGAGCCACCCAGGCGCCCCATTCTTGGTTAATTCTAAATAAGAGATATAAACTTTTGAAAATTTAAGCATGCCAGTAAGTCAGGAATGCACAGCTCTGAGAAGTTAGAGAAAAACTTAATTCAACAAGAGGTGAACAAGAACCCCGTGCCTGAGAATGTCAGTTGGTCCCACTTGTTGAGGCCACCAGTCCATGTAAGATGGTGTCTGTTCCTTCTGCCTGTGCCGAGTTGACCTCTCCAGTGTGGCTGACTGAGGCTCATCCCATCAACTGAAGGACAGCATTCAAGACTGAGTTAACCACATTCTTGCTGATGGAAGTGTGTTTTTGTATTGATTGAACTAAATGAAACCAAGCTGAATTTCTCAGAGTGAAGTTCAACACCTTTGTAAAAATTAATTGATGAATTAATTTTTAAATGTATTGTGTATTTATTTTTTGGGGGGGGAGGGGCAGAGAGAGAGGAGGACACAGGATCTGAAGCAGGCTCCGGGCTCTGAGCCGTCAGCACAGAGTCTGACACGGGGCTCAAACTCACGAACCGTGAGATCATGACCTGAGATGAAGTCGGACGCTCAGCTGACTAAGCCACCCAGGCGCCCAACTTCAACACCTGTTTAAAGACATGGTTTTCACAGATGATTCTGGTTCCTGAAAAAATTGATCTGCTGCTTCTTTTAGCATACAAATGTTTGATATGAGCTCCAGTCACCAGTAAGTAAAAGAGAAAACAAACAACATCTACCATTTATTGAACTGATTTCTAGGAAAGACCCTAGGCTCTGTGCTAGGGGCTTTAATATCTCTTTTATGGTGTAGTCATTAACTCCGTGAAGGAGGCATTATTAACACGATTTTATAAATGAAGTGATTATTACCCAAACGGTAAGTAATAACTTACGCGATGTCATGCAGTGTTAAACTAGAAGCAGAACTTAAGCCCCCACAGGGCTGATTGTCCTTCCCTACACCTAACCTGAGACTCATCCTGTACGGAATGGAGTGGGTCCTTACAAAGCGAAGTTGATAGCTACCCTTTACTTAACGGTGGTAATTTAGCACACAGGTATCCACAGTTCTGTGAGCCTGAGAGTTTTAGAAAACAGAATGATCTGTTGTTCAAACCACCAATCATCTTTGGTGAAAAAGACTTTGTCAGGCACCCCAGTAATTAAACAATTAGCACCCTCTTCCCCCCCCCCCAAAAAAAACCCCCAGGAAATTAAGTTTTCAAATGCTTCTTTTAAAATTTACCTTTTGTAAAAAATTGAAATTCAAGTTATTTAACATACAGTGTAGTCTTGGCTTCAGGAGTAGAACCCAGTGATGTATCTCTTACCTATGACACCCAGTGTTCATCCCCAAAAGTGCCCTTATCATTTTTTATATAATATTTTATGTTTATTTTTGAGAGACAGAGAACGAGTATGCGAGTAGGGAGGGGCAGAGAGAGGGAGACAGAAGATTCAAAGCGGGCTCTGCGCTGACCGCAGAGAGCCTGAGGCGGGACTCGAACTCACAAACTGTGAGATCATGACCTGAGCCAAAGTCAGACACTCAACCGACTAAGCCACCCAGGCGTCCCAAAAAGTGCCCTTATTTTAAAGAATATCATGATTAGGAGAGACAATTACCAAGAAGAGGCTTAAGTATATTCATATCCTAGGGTTTCTCACTCATGACTTATGGAATAATAAACAAGCTTAGATACAAACGCTCTCATCAAAGAATTATTTATAATTGGAATAATGAAAGGGACTACAAATTTTTAACAGTGAATTAGGACCCTCATATGGTAGAATGCAGACAAATGTCAACAAGACTTAGAATATAGAAAATATTTATAACGTTAAATAAAAAAATATAAAACCGTATTTATAGGCTGAGCCTAAAATATTAAAAAAAAAAATATGCGTAACAACAGCCTGGAAGAGAAACCACCAAAATTTTTAACAGGTGTCCTTTCAGAGTGGGGAGGTTTCGGGTACCTTTTTCTTCCTTATGTTATTATGCACATGTTCTCTTTTTTCTTTACCGAGCATATGTTGCATTTAAAAACAGAAGAAAATTAAAATTTCAATTTGCAGCCCCAAGCTGGTCATTGATACAGGTCCTTCTCCATTTTAATGTGCATATGTTCACCTGGAGAAGTGCTTTCAAAAGTAGATTCTGAGTTGGTGTGAGATTGTGAATGTCTAAGAAGCTCCCCCCGTGGTGCCAGTGCCACTGGTCTGGAGACCACCCTTTGAGTTGGGTTTTATGTAGAATAAGCAAGAAAGAATCGTTGTGGAGCCACTTAAGTCTGAGAGTTAGAGCCTAAGAAGCTTCCCTTGCAAATTCTTTTCTTGAAAACCTGAGTCAGTACGTTTTGCTTCATGGCTACCTAAATCTTTCCTGTTACCACATGAACCTGCCTCTGTCCGGTTGTACTGCTCCCTGCACAACAGCTCAACGCACAGTGCCGCTCGCGGGCTCTCTTCTCTGGGGTAACCTTCCTCTGCCCCTGTTTTGAAATTAAATTTCATTTGTTCTGCTCATGTTGGCACAAAAATTGTCTCAAGTTAGTTTAATAAAACCATCACTAAAACAATTTTCTTGAGTAGTGTAATTATAGAGCTCGTAATTAGATCCTCACTAAATGAATAGCGCGGTTAGATTACATTTAGGCAAGTACCACACACCCCATTCTGTTTTAATCACCCCTTAAATGCAATCCTGTTTGTTTGCATGAAAGGGCTTTTTAAATGGTAATAGCAAGACCATCATAGACGCTCTTGTAGGATAATGTTACCTATAAAATTAGGGAAATTTGGCCTCAACCGTATTACCTATTATGTCTTCCCGTGGTGGCCGGGGTGGGAGAGATGGGAGGAGCCTTCCCAGCATTCCGTCACTATGGTGGGGGCATCCTCTACATGGGACAAGAGAATTTGCTGAAATGTGAGTTGGAAACCGATGGCATCTTCTGGAAACACGGTCAGTCCAGAGAGGCGTGCGTGTGAAACTCAGACTTGGCTTTTGGTGTCGCTGCCTTTGCGGGGTCTTCTTTAATTTGGCAACTTCTGCAGAGGCCCGTGACTCTCTGTTGCTTCTTTCAGTGCTTTGTTTTGTACTTCATTCTGCAGCCTCTTTATCTCCTCGATTTCGTCCACGGCACCTGTGGTTTCCTCAAAGCACGAGTGAAGTTGACCGAAGGCACACAGCTGCCCTTGGAGCCTCCGATGTTACGCAGTGCTTCTGGGAATCGACACGTGCCTTCAGCCCACAGTGCTCTGTACCTCGACCGATTCACGTTATGGGAGGTTCCACTTTATATGCAAGAGCCACCTAGTTTCCCACTGCAGATAATCTGACTTTGACTTGTCTCATAATTTCAAAAGGTTGGAGCACTGTTAGTGGTTTTCAGTTGTTGGGTGTCGGTCTAACACTTTGCTCCATGCTTTAGGGGCACCGTCCGCTTGATTTGTCTGGTAATCTGTTTCCCAGATGGAAAAGTGAGGCTCGGGGAGAGGTTGTATCACTTGCCCAAGTTCAACCAGCTAAGAAATGGCAGCAGAGAGTGGAAACCATGCTTTCCTAACACCAGGGCCCAAATTCTTTTTTTTTTTAATTTGTTAACGTTTGTATTCATTTTTTTTTTTTGAGAGACAGAGACAGACTGTGAGTGGGAGAGGGACAGAGAGAGAGGGAGACACAGAATCCGGGAGCAGGCTCCAGGCTCTGAGCTGTCAGCAGAGAGCCCGACACAGGGCTTGAACTCACGAACCGTGAAATCATGACCTGAGCCAAAGTTGAACGCTTAATCGACTGAGCCTCCCAGGCGCCCCATCCAGGGCCCAAATTCCTAACCACTCTACTCAATTGATAGCAAGGATATGAAGCCAGAGAAACAGCTAGATTCTACACAGGAGTGTCATGTTTTCTAGTCTCCTGCAAGGTCAGGAGAAAAGTGCAGTCTCATGAACAGCCCTGGATTCTCCAGAAGTCTCTCCTAGTTTCTTCAACTTGAGACCTTCATTTCCTTATCTATAAAATGAGAATAACTGTATCTACACCACTTACATTTTGGTGTGTGTGTGTGTGTGTGTGCATGCACATGCGTGCATGTGTGCACATAAAACCAGATAAGGTATGCATAAGCATCTTGTGAAATAGAAAATGTTATCACGTATAAATTGTTATTATCATGACTTCATCAGATCCAGAATATGCATTGCTTAGTAAACTGCGTTCGTTCCTGGAGTAGCTTATATGTCGAATGACGCGTCAAGAAAAAAATGGTATTACGTTACATATAAATATTATTTATGTTTCTATATTTAACTTGGTAAACTATCAGGGTCCTCCAAGTAAGATACTTCCATAGATGTTGTAAGCCTTCTTTTACATTTTATTTTTTATCCTGGTTTCAATTTGCGTGCTTTTGGTTCCCTCTTCAGTAATAGAATTACTCTGTTCTCGGCTGATTGATTCTAGGAATTTGCTGAATGCAGCCAAACTATGACATATTTGCATGTTTAAGTCTCGAAATGTTCTTTCAGCTTTTAAAATGAATTTATTTTGAGGAAATGTATGACTTCTGGAACTAATGGCAAATTAAGTTAATAAAATTCATACCTGCTGTGGGCGATGGTGATTATATATCAGAAGGAAAATAAAGAAAAGGCTAAATTCCATGCTGCCTAATTGGTCACATTTCAGATTCATTTCAGTAGAAATATTTGCTGTTTGGGATTATGATACTGAGGCATAGAACCAATGGTTCTCCCTTTCCAGTTGCCCATCTTTCCAGCCTTCTCTGGGAAGTTATTACTGTTGACTTTGGCTCCCTCCTCCCAGCTAACCATACAGCCATCAAAGTTTTCTCCCCACACCTGTTCACTGTCCAACAAACACTCACAATGTTGCAATTTTCACCTTCCTTAAGAAATCTGTTTGATTTGTTTGAAATTGTGTTGGCCAATGACTTGTTAACACCATCACTTTTTCTCTTCTTTCTTTTTTTTAAGAACTTGGAAAAAGCTGGTGAAGAGTGAGACACGATCTGGACTTTTCTATCCATCCACAGGCACTGACACTCTCTAGCATCTAGCCAAAGCTGTGACCTCCTAGCCCAGGGCCCTCACTCACTCTCTCGGTGAATGCCCTTGAAGTAAGGCCAAGTCGAGAAGATTTAAAAATCGTCTGATCGCTGACGATACAGATGACTCTACATAGATTTGACTTAATATCTTCTCTACGGAGACCATAAATCCAAGTCTGTAGGAGGGTGGATCAATTCAGAATCATGGGATCAATGAGCAAATATTTATACTAATGGCAGCATATAAAAAGTGCATGCTCCTCTTGAGTCCAAACTAGAGTCTTGTATAATTTCTTTTATGAACTTGCTCCAAAATAGACAGACTTCTGATCTTACAATCTTCCCTCTAATCCAGAGCCCTGAGACTTTCTCAGGATCTAAAATGAGTAATAGTAGGTTTATGGGTTTTTTTTTGGCTGTTATTTACACCATATATCATACGAGAATTCTTAGTTCCACTTAGTTAAACTTAGTTCCACATTTTCATAAGGATGCAACATTGATGGATGGCAAAGTGTGTAAAGTAATTAAGCACAAAAAAGCAGCCTGTTTGGAGAAGAAAAGAAATCTCAAAGAGTAAGTGTAGTCAGAGATGCCAAGCAAGCTGCCAGATGGAGAGAGTCACTTGGCCAATCCACACCAGAGGGTAAGAATATTTAGTAGAGATATTTCTGGCAAACACACAAAGAACAGAAGATCAGAAGAGATCATGACCAGCTTAGAAAATACATCATCAAATACAGGTAGTCTTCAGAATTGAAATCAAATCAATACAATTTGATTGAATGCAACAAGTGTTCATTTAGCAGATAGTACACTCTCATACACTGTAATGTATAATACATCGCCCCTGATCTCAAGGAATCAATATCTAGAAGAGATACTTTGGAAATTCCCTCTGGGGATAAATTCACGTGCTGAAACTGAGGTGCTCAATGAATGAATATCAGAACAATGAACGATGGGAAGGTGCTTCGGGAGCGCTGACCTGGGTGCTGTGGTTGGGGAGCTGAAGAAAAGACTTTTAATAAGATGGAGTTTAGTATTTCTGTAAAAGGAGAAAGATTTATACTATCTGAAGAGAAACCAGAGTCTGGAGTTTAGTATTTCTGTAACGGATGGTGAGTGAGGGAAGTCCAGAGGCATGGGAACAGAAAGTGAGGAGTCCATTCTGGAACTTGGATTAAGGACGGAGTACCTAAAAGGAATTAGTGGGAGGAAAGAATGGAAAGGAAACATATCCGGAACTAGGTAATGTGGAACCATCGTTTCTGAGCAAGGCGGTGACATCATCAAGCTGCGTCTGGAGAAAGACACAGCATCTGGAAGGAACACGTAAGTGGGTCGCAAGGGCGATGATGGAAAAGGCAGGAAGAGTATCAGGAAGCTTTAGTCTATAGAGGAGAAGCAGGTTCTCGAGTTACTGGGATGGAAGCAATAATGGGAACTACAGGGAAAGAAAGGTGCAGAAAACAGGGCTGATTTTGCTTGGACTTCGTGAAAGGGAAAGGGGGCTGTGATAATGGTAGTAACAAACGTAACACGTGCCTTGCGCAGCCTTTTGCAACTTACAAAAGTGGGTCGGGGTCATCTTTGGAAGAGCCTTGATGGCTGGGATGGATCTCTAATACTTCTGAGTAGATATTTGAAGCATCTGAGCTCCTCATTAAAGAGGAAAAATCTGGGAGCCTTGTGTAAATGCTTCGTGAAGAAACTGGACTCAGAGAGAAGACCTGGGAGATCATGAAATGGTTCGGACGGTAGTCACAGTTCAGCGTAACTTAACCAAAATGCGTGGGCAATGGAAAAAGGACAATGAGGACACCGTTGAGGTACATATCTCTATACAATTTTAAATTTTACACGGAGACAGAACAAATATAGCAACCTCTGTCCATGCACCTCACCTCTCCTCCACGCCACTGCACTTTTGGTGCAGCTAAGAGGTTGCAACCCAAACCAACACATGGCCACTGGTCAGTGAAAAGAGAAGAAGAATGTGACGCCTGTTTACGGAACATAGTAATTCAGGGAATGTAGGAGTTGGAATGGTGAGTAATCAGGGGTGACACCAGGTTTTTTAGCTTGGTGACCGAAGAATGCTGGTCCCATTAAAGAGAAATCAAGACACCAGGAGTGGTGTTAAGTTTTGGGCTGGTTGAGTTTGAGGTGACGGTCGGTGGATATCTTAGGCAGAGAAATGCGACAGAAAGCTGGAGATTTCAGAGGTCAAGGGAGGAAGGAACAGAGCCAGGTGTAAAGACTCGGAGTAGCATTAAAGTTGTTGAAGTCGTTGAAGCCAGAGGGGTGATTAACTTCCTTAATTAATAAATCAATTGATTAATAAATCAATTTCCATGATGGTCAATGAAGCAGCAATGCTCATCAGCCCATCCTTGTTCCAGCGGTCCCATTGGGAGCAGACAGAATTCCCAAAGCGGAAAAATCTGGGCCTCTCTCTTTGTATTCGGGTGTAAAGAGAATAGACCCTGATTTCATCAACTTACCCTGCTAACTTGGATCATTCAGCCTCCTCAAGCACCCTTCTCTTCTCATCCCCTTTGTACCTAAATTACTCAGTTTGTACAGCTCCATTGATTACATATCCAACTCCTCCACTTTTTGTGGACTGCAACCAATTTATAAATCTTGAAGGAATTTTCCAAAGAATTTAACCTGACTTAAGATTCTCACACCCTTGTAAAGTGAACCTACAACAGCAGAGATTTCTTTGGGTGAGAAGACACCGCATGTCTCTGATTCTGTGCCGGGCCTGACTGGTCAGCCTCTGAAAAGTCGAACGTATTAAAAAAAAATTAGGGAGATCGAAATCATCAGGACCTTTCCGCAATAATTTACTGCTGTCAGAGAGGAGCCCCGTCAGACTTTGTGTAAATGATCAAAAACTAACAAAGATGCAAATCACGACGCTCTAAGCAACGTATGCTGCAGTGCAAAATTTCAGGAATTTTAAAACTGAGTGTGTGAGTTGCTTGCAAGGAAGATTGTTGGTTCTACCTCCAATATATATATATATATACACACACACACACACACACACACACATATATATTTTTTTAACGTGTAGAAGAGAAGTGTCGAGAAATCTGATTTATGTTCTCTGTGACCTTGGACAAGGCATCTGACCTGCTTGGGGTGTCAATTTTCTCACAGACAGACATGCTTAGACTACATCCGTGCCTTCCAAATATGTTCAAGGACGGCTTTCAGGATTTGTCTTGGAGATAGGGGGTCCTGTGGCGAGACACTGAGTTTTGCCCACGGTGGCCCCATTTGCTTTACTTGTTAAGGTTTTTTTTTTCCTCGTTTAAATAAGTGATTCTGTAGCTTGAAAAATATGTTTGCAAACCCTCAGACTAGATGCCCTCTACACATCTCTAAGATTCGCAGTGTCTAAATTTCAAGCTACCTTCCAGATGTCGTTTCTCCTCCACTGCCCTTCCCTTCCCATGAGGGCTCTTCTCTATGAGCCCCTTCGTCTGAAACGTGTTCTTCGTCAGTTTGGGCCGCTGTAACAGAATACTGCAGGCTGTGTGGCGTAAACAATTATATCTCATAGCTCTGAAGGCTGGGAGTCCAAGAGCAGGGTGCAAGCGTGGTTGGGGTCATGGTGTGCATCTCCTACTGGTTCATAGATGCTGCCTTCTGACGGTGTCCTTACAGGGCAAGAGAGGGAAGTCTCTTCCTCTTCTGTTAAGGCCGTGAATCCCATCATGGGGGATCCATGTTAATGACTTCGCCTAAACCTAATCATCTCCCCAAGGTCTTATCTTGTAATATCATCCCAGTGGGGGTTAGGGTTTCACCTATGAACTTCGGGGTTTACAGACTTGTAGTCCATAGTCGGTTTAACGGGATGCCAAACAAATTGTGTTAGGTCTTAATTTATCATTACGATAACTCAGGGCCATCTGGCCCGTCCCAGGGTTTCAAACTCTCAATGGGGACTTTGCAGTATAGCAGTAGCTTCTGACATATCAGACGCCACAATTAATGTTTTGAGAAGTTGGCTGGGTCCTTCCTACTTTTTACGGTGCCCTCGGTCACAAGAAACAGAGTCACAGAGCTTGTGGGAGGTGTGGGGTTTGCGAGGAGACGGGAAACGTCACTAATACTCCTACACAGTAAAGATGGGATCAGTGCCATTATTCAGTGCCTGCTACTTACTGGGAACTACATAGGTCATGTTTTAAAGTATAGGTTTTATTATTATTCAGGTATGGTGAGGCCAGCAGGTCAGGGGATGATGGCCATCCCCAAGAGGAGGGGTGTACCAGGCTGCACAGGGCCGCAGTGGGCAGCACCAGGGTCAGTCAGGAGGCAGACGGAGTGAGCGGAAGATGTGGGCCAGAGCCCTCATTGCGGTTTCTGTATTTCAGATACTTTGAGCATCTGAAAGTAGAAAGAGACGATAAATCCAGTTATTTTATTTAAAAAACACAAAGACTTGCACAAAACAATCATCCCACTGTTTGTGGCAAGGGATCATATTCATCCATAAAAGAGGAGAAAAATGGGGCGCCTGGGTGGCTCAGTCGGTTAAGCATCTTGATTTGGGCTCAGGTCATGATCTTGTGGTTGGTGAGTTCGAGCCCCGCGTCAGGCTGTGCACTGACAGCATGGAGCCTGCTTGGGATTCTCTCTCTTTCTCTCTCTACCTTTCCCCTGCTTGTGCGTGCTCTCTCTCTCTCAAAAATAAATAAACGTTAAAAAAAAAAAAAAGAGGAGAAAATCAATTTAATCCCTGTGGTAGAATGGCGACAGCAAACATGACAAAGGAAAATGAAGATTCAGGTCCCAACTATCACGCATGCCGTGGAAATACTAAATAATCGGAGAAAACAGAAATGAACACGAACTGAAAAAGCGATAAAGAGATTAGACACCCCTCCTCTTCACACCGCACAGCATATTTAATAAAACCACACAACCCACACAAGGTAGGCTTTTAAGCGCTGTCGTTAATATGCCCCAAACACCTCTGTCTGTACGTCAGCAAAGGGCAGAAACTTTGTTCTGCGTGTTTCCTAAAGGTTTGGGGACCCGTACGGGAGAACGTGTTCTCCTCATTCTTATGAACCCCTAGGACAGAACTTGGGTGGATGTAGGTGCTGGGAACGACAGTTTTAACTGTAAACACTATTCATTTTTCTTTGAGTGACACTGGCTTCTTGAGATGAAATGAAGCCACTTAAACCTCAAAGGACTTTATAAAAAGCAAAAAAAAAAAATTTTTTTGTTGTTGTTGAAATAGAAGAAAAGATGGGGCACCCCAGCCTGCTTCTCCCAATCAGGGTTGTGGAAAACCTCCCGTCGCTGCGATTCATTGATTCCTAAGCAAATGTTTTGGACTCCAGTTAAGAATCCCATTAATCCTATATTCCTAGGATCCTAGGATCCAGGCTGACTGGGATGGACACAACCAGATCCTGGTTTAGAAATGGCCTCTGATAAATCCGATTCTCATAGGAGCTTTCCCAATTGCTGCTGCGAAATGGCAGTATAATAATGTGTGCTGTATACACATTTCGAATGGAAGGGAAAAAAAGCAAAATATGGTTTCTGTGGTTTACGATATTCAGAAGCAATAGCCAGGCTGGTGGAGGGTAACACCTGTGGGGGGCCTTCTGTGTGACCGCCAGATGCATCACCCAGGGTCACCAGACATGCGACGGCTAGGTATGACTCAGCGTGCAAGCAAATTGGGGGTGGAATTTTTGCTTCTTTTTTCTTCATATAGTAATCTGTGGCAACTTTTGTTGGTTGTTTTCCATAGTCATAGCTGCCTGCTATACGCTACCCTTGGGAGCGTTTAAAGGTTAAAATGCCTCAATTTTCCAACAAATTTTCTTTACTTAAAAATATCTTTTTCAAATGTGAGAATAATATCATAATCAGAAAAATAGGGCCATTAAAATTAATTTTCATACAGCCCTTAGTAGCATTGGAGAGTGCTCTTAATATGTTAGGACAAACCATAGCAAAACACAAAAATATACTGAAAAGCGTGATGTCAAATGGCTTGTTTTATTACCGTTCTTAAAAATAAAAACCACATTCTCATCACAAGGAAAAAATTTGTGACTATGTATGTAACGAATGTTAGATTTATTGGGATGATCATTTTACAGTATATCCAAATATTAAATCATTATATTGTACACCTGAAAGTAATATTATGCTATTGTAAGTTATGCCTCAATAAAAAACTATATATAAGTAAAAACCCCATACCTATATGTAGAAAAAGACTGAAATAAATGCTTGGAAATGCTAAAAAAAAATATTTTGAAGGAAAAAAACCATAAAATTCAGAAACGTGTAAAGAAGGAAGACTTATATTTCCATCATTCAGAGAAAATCCCTGTAAACATTTGGCGTAATATGTTTTAGCATTGTTCCTATTTGATTTCTCTCTGTGTGTCTTTGTCTGGATCATGTTACATCCATAATCTTCTACTCTACTTTCCTGCATTTAACTTTATAGCATCAATATTTTCCTATGTGACAAAAAAATTCATGACATCATTTTATACAGCTTTAAAGAATGTTCTACCACAGGTGGACCCTCATTTTTTCAATCATTCCCTGGTTTACTGTTATTTTTCTCCAGTTTTTTTATTGATTCCAAACAGTGATGCAATGAATACTGTTGTACAGAAGTTTCCTGCACACTGCCATTTTCGTCTAACAGGGGTGAAACAGTAACAAAGATGTTTTGTCCTTCATGGCTTTGCAGTGGTCCTTCCTTTTGCGTTTATAGTCTGTGTTTCCAGAAAGGAAGGCCGATGCTGTGAAGAGAAAGCAGAGGCAGTCTTCCTTTTGAAGTTTTAACTCTCATGGCCGAGTCCTTTGTTGTGAACATCTGTAGTTTTCGTTTTCAAGAGCAGCCTTTTTGAGACAGAAAAGTTTTTGTTATTTGTTTTGCATTCGTAACATCAAGCCTTTGTGGAATCAAGGTACAGACTTCCTACTATAAAGAAAACGCTGGAATAGGGGTTCTCAGCCACGTGTTTGTGCATAGAACAGCATTTCAATGTGATTTGTTTCCCATTGTAACCCTATGTATTTTATTTTATGCATTTAAAACATTTTTTTTTCAGTAAAAGGGGACATGGGATTCATCAGACCACAAAACGGGCCCATGGCTCAGAGATGGGTAAGAGCTCCTGCTGATAGAGAGCCGATGACTTCCCTTCCAGAACTAGGTAGATTGCTGGGGCGCCTGGGTGGCTCAGCTGGTTAAGCATCTGACTTTTGGTTCCACTCAGGTCATGATCTCACGGTTTGTGAGTTTGAGCCCCGAGTCAGGCTCTGCACTGGCAGCATGGAGCCTGCTTGGGATTCTGTCTCCCTCTCTCTTTCTGCTACTCCTCTGCTCTCTCACACGCGTTCTCAAAAAAAAAAAAAAGAAAGAAAAGAAAAGAAAGAAAGAAAGAAAGAAAGAAAGAAAAAGAGAAGAAAAAAACAAAACAACAACAACAAAAACCTAGATAGATTGCTTGCACTGAGGGAGGCATGTGACCCAGAAGCAATAAAGGCAGGTATTGGTGGTGAGTCTGAGTCTGAGAAAGGGAACTTTCTTCCATGGTGTGTGTGTGTGTGTGTGTGTGTGTGTGTGTGTATGAAGCAGACAGTATATATGCTATCCTACTCCCTCACCCCACTTGACAATGCGAAAATTGGGTTTCACCCCAGTGAGGCAAGCCTTGGAGAACAGCTAGGACGTAGGTGGTGCCTCCCTACCTGTGCAGACTGGCCTGAGCATAGCCTCATAGATAGAGTCCTGACATTCCAGAAGGACGGGAGTCCTTGAGTCCTGCTTCAAGGAGACACAAAGAAGCAGAGAGGGTCTGGACCAGCGGGTGTGTAGGACTACACCACATGGGACAGGAGGATGCCAGAGCAGAAGGTGTAGACCGTTTACATGGGGGGCAAGAAAGAACGTTGTGCTGGCTCAGCTGATGCCACTGTAGAGGGAGAGGAAGGCACAAAGACCCGACTGGTCAGAACAATTCAGCTCAAGTTAAGGTAGGAGCTGCTGACTGAACATGGGAAGGTGGCAGGAGATGGCCTTGAGGAACTGGGGCCGTGTCCAAGCAAGCAGTCTCTTCTCCCCCAAGTCATGGCGCGTCTTACCTCTCCCTTCCCCTCCGGCATCTGAAATGGGCCCCCAGGGGGTAGGGAGCAGGGCGGATTCTAGGGTCAATGACTTTGAGCCTGAAATGCCTGAAAAGCAGAAGCAACAGGTTTTAACTGAAACTGACTGGATCGTATTTCCTGAATTCAGGAGGCATAAGAACTTGAGATAGATATCTAGTCATAGAAAAATCAAAGAGGTGTCTGGGTTTGGTGGTTATTAAATTTTTGCGTCCTTCAATTTCATGATCTGTGAAAATATCATATACTTAGCAAAGGTCTTTAAATGTCATATTTCTGAGTCAAACGGTAAAAACGCTACGAAGACTCTTTATATGTGCTTTTAATTTCTTTCCAGAAAAGCTCTGCTAATTATTCTTCCAAGCCACAAGTTCAATAGCTCTGAGTATTACAGCTATTTAAATATTTTCCACTTTGATTTGAAAAAGCTGAGTTAATTGGGATACTCTTTTATCAAAATTTTATCATAATTTTGAATCATTTGTATTTTTTTTTTTGGTGAACTGTATGTGCATGTACTTTGGCCATTTTATTTAGGAGTATTCTTATTGGTTTGAAAATAGCTTTACCACTTTAAAGATACTAACTTTTCCTATTATATTTGTTATGAATATTTTCCCCAATTTACTACTGACACTTGACTTCTCTTTATGAAGTCATCTTACGTACCCAGGCTACACGTTTTGGAGAGTTAAATATATTCATTTTCTTTTGTCATTGTCTCCATTGGCTTTGTATTTTCCACAGTTTTGCTCATTCTTAAAAATAAACTTTTAAAAATAAAAGTTTTATTCTTAAAAATAAAAAAAGTTATTTACTATGATTTCATTTTTTTTTTTTAATGTTCATTTATTTATTTTTGAGGGACAGCGGGAGAGTGAGAGAGCGAGACAGCGAGAACAAGCATGAGTGGGGGAGGGGCAGAGAGAGGGAGACAGAGGATCCGAAGCCTATGTGGGCCTCAAACTCACGAATTGTGCGATTGTGACCTGATCCGAAGTTGGATGCTAACTGACTGAGCCACCCAGGTGCCCCTATTATGGTTTCTTTTAAAAATACCTGTTCTGTTTTTTCTAATGCATATTTAATGCATCCTTAAATTTATTTTGGTGCGTTTTATGTGATGGAAGATGAGAAATCTAAATTTTTTCAAATCTCTAATTTTATTGAGTACACTTGCTAAATAATTTATTAACTCAGCTGTTTAAAGTTTTTTTTTTAACGTTTATTTATTTTTGAGACAGAGAGAGACAGAGCATGAATGGGGGAGGGGCAGAGAGAGAGGGAGACACAGAATCGGAAGCAGGCTCCAGGTTCTGAGCCATCAGCCCAGAACCCAACGTGGGGCTCGAACTCATGGACCACAAGATCGTGACCTGAGCTGAAGTCAGACACTTAACCGACTGAGCCACCCAGGAGCCCCATCTCAGCTGTTTTAAAAATGTGTACTGAGGGGCGCCTGGGTGGCGCAGTCGGTTAAGCGTCCGACTTCAGCCAGGTCACGATCTCGCGGTCCGTGAGTTCGAGCCCCGCGTCAGGCTCTGGGCTGATGGCTCGGAGCCTGGAGCCTGTTTCCGATTCTGTGTTTCCCTCTCTCTCTGCCCCTCCCCCATTCATGCTCTGTCTCTCTCTGTCCCAAAAATAAAAATTAAAAACGTTGAAAAAAAAAAAAAATTTAAAAAAAAAATAAAAATAAAAAAAAAATGTGTACTGAACGTCTACTCTGTGCAAAGCACGACACGAGGCTCCAATCACATAGTAACAACAGCAACAAAAAAAACTTTAGGGACGCGTGGGTGACTCAGTCAGTTAAGCATCCAACTCTCGGTTTTGGCTCAGGTCATGATCTCACGGTTCATGGGTTCGAGCCCCGCGTCAGTGTCTGTGCTGACAGCACGGAAGATGCTTGGGATCCCCTCTCTCTGCCCCTTCCTTGTTCTCTCGCTCTCAAAATAAATAAACTTAAAAAATTAAAAATTAAAAAAAAATCTTTTCTTTAGGAGTTTATAGCCTGATAGGGGAGATCAATGTTAAGTAAATACGTACATATTTGTGAATTGTAATTTTGGCTGTGAAAACAAAGAATAAGGTAGAATAAGAGGAGAACCCAACTTTGGGGGTAACGAGAGCCTTCCTTAAGAGAGTGACTTTTTGGTTTCACTTCTCGTAAGCTCATTTCATGCATACACTAAATTCTGCTTCACTGCTGTCTATTCAGTACCGTTGAGCTGCTCGGTTCAACTGCTATCACGTGCCTCTGACTAATTGCACTATTTTATATATTTTAGTGCCTGAGCAAATTCTTCCTTGATAGAATTTTTGATTGTTGTTATTGGTGGTGGTGGTAGTGGAAGCCCTTATGTCCACTGTCCCAAGAAAAAGTCTGTGTTTTCACTGCGTGTCAGTCATGACCATGAAGCAAAACCAAAAAGAAGCTGGCGGCACAGATAACGTGAGAGCAGTTTCAAGACTTAATGAAGGTTGGATGTCGGGGAAGAGAGGTGTTTAACCCCTCAGTTCAGATTGCATTTGAGATTTCTCTCCTCTGAGTTAGCAGCCCACCTCTCTCCCTTTCCTGTGCACCTGTCACGCAGCTCCCTTCCCCCAGCCACAGGGGTGGCTGGTCCTGCCTGCATTCCTCCCCACCCCCACCTGGTTGCTTCTTCTCCTTCTCCTTCTGCAGAATCATTGTTCTGTTCTGTTCTGTCCAGATAAGCCAGCACGTTTGCAACCAGCTCCACAAACAAGGGCCTCCCGTGCCCTGGACAGCCCTCCGTAGGACAGCTCTAAAGCAACAAAACCAAAAATTCTCAGGAAAGAAACTCTCAAAGTTCCCACTTTCTGTAAGATTGTTCTTTCTTAGGATGGAGGAATCGGTCATTCAGCAATGACTGCCGGTTGTCCGCCCAATACCCACCAATATTCTTCCTCGTTAACAAAGACCTGCTTTTTATTGGGGGGCATTAATGCACCTCACTTCTCAGCTTCCACTGCAACTAGGCATCCTGTAACCTCACTCTGGCCAGGTCACGTGAGTAGAACTTTTTTTTCTTTTAAGTTTATCTATTTATATTTAGAGAGAGAGAGAGAGGCAGAGAGAGAGAAGGAGAGAGAGAATCCTAAGCAGGCTCCGTGCCGTCAGCACAGAGCCCAACTCGGTGCTCAAACCCACGATCACGACCTGAGCGGAAATCAACAGTCAAACCCTTAACCAACCCAGGCGCCACCCAGGCTGCCCCTGAGTAGAGCTTCTTATTTGGAGGCTGATTCAATAAGACAGGTTGCTTAACAGATGATAGCTTGAAACCACGAGGATCATCATGGACCGCTTTCCCTGACGTGTAAATAAACCTCTGTGTACTCAAAACACTATTACTTTGAGTTTCTGTAGGTATAGCTGAACCGCATCTCACGTGTATAGGCCAGCAGATCGTTGACCTCTGCTCCTAAACGAGGAAATTCAAAGGGGCGGAACATGGGGATCTCCAGAGGAGAAGTAATGGTTGTTTTGATAATGGTCTTTGAAAGGGCAGTGCAGAGAGGAAATACCATGACATTCTTGACCGCATAATTGTTTTGGCACGGTCAAGGCTCTGATTGGGAGGACTTGGATCTGTTAATTGAGTGCCCATCAGTTGAAGCATGTGGGGATGCTTCCATATTGAATACAGGAGTAGTAACCTTAGCAGAGAATTCTAATTTTGTCATCAGTGCTCAACATAGGGAGCAAAGAGGATGCATTTCGACTAAGTGATGGTAGGCTTCACGTGCTCCCCTGTCACTGGTCAAATTCATCTTCCAAACTTTCAACTTGCATTCTCCTAAACTGCTGGATACCTAAAGATGAAAGTCCAAGCCTGATAAGCCTCGTATTCAGACACGATGAGGTCCTATCTTAACTCTTCAGTCTCTTTTTTCTGATATCCTGCACACAAAAGTAAGACTGATTTGACTACTCACTGTAATTTATTTTCGCATTTACTTTGCTTCTTTTTAACCTACAATGCTCTTATCTCATCCATCCATCCATCCATCCATCTGTTCATCCATTCATACATATACGTACATTTAACAAATATTTATTGAGCATTTTCTATGCATCAGGCAGCCATTGTCATAGGGTTAAGATGACCCAACACAGTAGATATGGTTCCAGTCGCTAACGAAGTTCCACTTCTCACCCCCTTCCCCAAAAGCTTAGCTCAAAAATCTCTCTATGAAGCTTCTCCTGACCTCTTTATCTTCTCAAGATTTCCCTGGCTATTGTTGGATCTTTGCATTTTCATATAAATTTTAGAATCAACCAATCAATATACAAATATATACATAGGCAATTACCTAGCATTCTATGAACTATAGATGAATTTAGGGAGAGTTAACCTTTTTCACAATGTGAGTTTTCCAATTTACAAATGTTGTATGGAGGTCTTTAATTGCTCTCAAAAATGCTTTGTGGAGCACGTGGGTGGATCAGTCGGTTAAGCGTCCGACTTCAGCTCAGGTCATGATCTCGAGGTCTGTGAGTTCGAGCCCCGCGTCGGGCTCTGTTGCTGACAGCTCAGAGTCTGGAGCCTCTTCAGATTCTGTGTCTTTCTCTCTCTCTCGGCCCCTCTCCCGCTCACACTCTGTCTCTCTCTTTCTCTCTCAAAATAATAAACATTAAAACAAATTAAAAAAGTCTGTCGTTTCAGCATATAAATCTCAAATATTCTTAAAAGATTTATCTGTAAGTATCAAATGTTTCTTGACGCTTTTGCGAATGGTTCAACTGCAAGATTTCATTTTCTTTTTGTTGCAGGTCCATACAAATAGGGTTGATTTTCTACACTGACCTGAAACCCAGAGACTGTATTAAATAGATCTATTTTTTTTTAATGTTTATTTATTTTTGAGACACAGAGAGAGACAGAGTGTGAGCGGGGAAGGGGCAGAGAGAGAGAGAGAAAGACACAGACTCTGAGGCAGGCTCCAGGCCCTGAGCCGTCAGCACAATGCCTGACACGGGGCTCGAACTCGTGAACCACGAGATCGTGACCTGAGCCGAAGTCGGACGCTTAACCGACTGAGCCACCCAGGCGCCCCAAGGTCTATTAAAGTAAAGTTGCTTGTAAACCCTTTTGGATTTTCGGCATACAGAATCAATCCATCTACATCTAATGACAGTTTTATTCCTTCCTTTCCAATGATTCTGCCTGCCCTGTGCTCTCCTGCATCGTCACACCTGTTTGGACTTTCGTCGCACCTGTTTGGACTTTCAGGACAAGGGCTGGAGAGAAGCTCCTTTAATTTCATTTGGGTAAACCTCTGGTCTGCCCGTCTTCCCATGACGTAGCCCTTCAGGCTTCCACGGAGAGCCCGGTGTGCCCCAGGACTCGCTCCGGTGAGTGCTGACCTCTCACCTTTGTTCCCCCTGCATCTCCAGGCTGCAGAAAAACTCCACTCGGCTTTGCAGAGGTTTCCTCCTTCCAGGAGGCAGCAAATGTCTTCAGGACAAGCCGATCCTGCGTTGGAGGCTCTCTGCTCAGTTCTGAGGCTTTCCCCTTCGAGAGGCGGAGAGAAAGAGCTCAGATGCCGAGGCGCTGGCCCGCGGCGCCCCAGAATGAAAGGCCGTGGTACATCGCCCTTGTCCCTGTTCTCAGCCTTGACATTGCCCGAGCGGCTCCCCAGCACCTTCGGAACCAGTTGTTGTGGATTTCATTCTGGCTTACCTAGTTGTTCTTACTGGAAGGATCGGTCTGCTCCTAATACCTCCATCTTACTCAAAAGCAGAAATCCCACAGTAGGTTTTAATAAACACTTTCAAGTATCTCTTTGATCTCAGGCTTTGCAGAAAGAATGTCAGAAATGAAGCAGGTCTGAGAGGTCTTCTACAGTCTCTGCCTGGAGAGCAACCAGAAGGCTATTCCCAGAACTGAGGGAACGCGGAAATAAATGAGGAAAACCATTAGCAGGGTAGACCTGAAAGGAGAGGACAGACCGAGACGCTGGAGTGCATCTGAGCCCTGCGAGAACCAAATGACTACACCGGAAAACTCTCTTCGCCACGTCCTCGGTCTGTTCAAGCCGCGCACGGGCACAACTGGCGGGTGAAGCCAGCTCATCACCCTGGAAACTGGAAATTACCTAGTGCACTGCTTCATGGAAATGTTCCCTCCCCGCTATGCATGACGGACAAGCCATCTGAGCTTGGGAAGAGAGATTGATCCAAAGTGACGATGAGGGTAATCCGTCACTACGTTATGGCTAGGGGTGATTTTCCTGATCTGACAGGCGGGCAAGGTTTTTCTCTCAAAATTCCACGCACATCATTTCTAGTTTTGAACACGTTTCCCAAAGAGAGGAAGATGGTCGCCTGGCGAAGCATATACAAGCGGCCAGCACATTTCTATTCAAAGCAGGTGCGTTATCCGGCTTGAAAGATCAATGTTCCAGCAGCCAAATATCACTCTGGCAGTGTCAGGACTCTCTCTCTTGCTTTTATTCGTCAAGTCTTCTGAATCGTATGTTGAGTCCCTGCAGGAGGGGGAAGTGCTTCTTCTCAGGCTGTGTTAACTCTGCTATGATTAAGTTCGGTGTTTCTGGGAGGGTGGGAAGGATCCAAAGTGCAATTTCCGGATGGTGCAGGGCGACTGTCCCTACCCTTACCGGTCTCTTGCATGTCTCAACTTCGACAAGCATCTTTTCATCGCTGCAGATGCGGCTCTGGAATGCAACCCGTTGGAGACTCAGGAGTGGTCACTCACCTGGGACTTCATTTGGAGGGACTCTGAAAGGACAACAGATTGTGGACTGAGCATTTCGTTTTTAATGAGAGTGGGAAGGGAGGGAACGAAAGAAGAGGGGAAGCCCTGAAATGCTTATTACAATTTTGGGGAGGCAAGGTGGAAATTTTCCAGGGTCCTTTTATATTTCCCTAGATTCCGCTGCCTGTTCCCATGTTAAACCTTATGTAAGATTTCTTTCTCAGTAGAAAAGACTGGCATGAAAAATAATTCATATTCATAGAGTCGACTCTGATGAAAATAATCCCCAGGCTTCGTTGCACTGCATCCTGAATTAAAATGCTTTAGACATTCAGGGTTTGGGTTCGTCTCTCTCCTGGGAAGCCATTAATGGCTTATGCATATCAGGCTATTTTCCAAATTCTGCTCTTTTGCTCTGGTAAATAGTTGAAGAAATCCAGTCGAGATACATCAGGAAGGCTTTCAAAAGCAGGACAGATTCTCATCTGGATAAGATGGGTTAAGGGTGGTGCTGCTTAAATTTGGAGTCAAGGGCCGGAGGACCTTTCCGGGCCATTTCCAAGACTTGAATCTTCTAATACTATGAATATCTAACAACATTCCCCTTAGGGGTAGATTTCAAAATTGGACATGATGTGAAAAAAATTCAATTAATTTTTTTTTTTTGATGTAGTGGAAAAGCCCTGAGCTGGGGTTTTAAAAATGTGGCTTCTTGTCCCAGCTCTGTCCCTAATTAGATGAGTGACTTTGGGTAATCGCATAACCTTTCTGGGCCTCAGTTTTATTACCTGTAAATGAGGGTCACTAGATAGTACCCAACTGTCCCTTTGAATTACCTCCCTGCCTTCACTTCATTCTTTTTCCTTCTGCATACTCCCTACGCATTTCCCAGTCCTCATTCCAAAGAATGCCTTTTCTTCTGGTCAGCTGTGTGACCTTAGGCAAGTTATTAACCTTTCTGGTCTCTGGGAAAAAGAGAGAGAGAGAGAGAGAGAGAGAGAGAGAGAGAGAGTTGTAATGTTGTCTGCCTCTTCGAGGAGTTGCCGAGGTGAAATGATGAATACCTGGCAAGCACTTGGTTCAGAGTAACAAGGAAAAATAAATGTTACCCAATAGTCATACTATTTGTAAATGTGAGCCAATAGTCATTATTTCCCAGAGACTGATTTGTTTACTCGTGAGGACAGTTGATGCCCTCTATTCCCAGATAAAAAAGGATGGGTAGACTTGGGAGTCCTTCATAGCAGGAGCGGCCACTACTTATTGAAAAAATAAATAAACCTATCGGATTATTAACCCCACTTTTCTTGCGTCGCCTCACACTGTTTATTCCAGGACTCTGTACAGTCACGGAAATGTGAGTATTTCTCTCCATCTATCGTTCTTCCATCATCCTTGTGCGAAAACACGAGTGAATCGTAGGGGGCTCGTCTCACTTCAGAGACCTTAGCAACAAGCATGCACCTGCCCTTGGCTCTTGAAGACCCACCCACACTATAGGATGGAATTATCAACATTCTACTATGGTCAGGAACAAACAGATCTGTATTCCCAGTGAAATACTAGAAAGATTAAGTGACACAGTTTTAGAGTAGATTTAAGCAGTTTTTTGCAGTATAATTACATAGTGTAAAAAGCCCAGTCCCTAAGTGTACATTTGTATGAGTTTTGACAAATGTTACGCTATGTGCCCAGTGCCCCGATCAAGATACAGAGAACGTCAATCCCGGAAAGTTCCTTCATGCCCCTTTCTAGGCAATGGTCATCCTCGGTTGATGGCAACTCCTATTTTCTGATTCCTCATAGATTGGTTTCACCTGCTCCTGAATGTCACATAAATGCACTCCTCTGTGTCTGCTTTCTTTCACTCAGCACAGTGTTTCTGGGATTGATCCCCGATGTCGCCCATATCAACAGCCCATTCCTTTTTAGTGTGCTTTTGTGCCCATATACTGTTTGTGTGTTTCACCCTTTTGCTGTGGATGGCCATTTAGACCGTTCTCCTCTGCTGTTAGGAATAACACTGCCCCGAATGTGGGGGGTGACTGTTGAAGTACGAGCGACTTCTTCTTCTGAACTTTTAAGTTTTCTGTCATGTAATTATATTTTTTGACAAATGAAAGCTTGAAAAGCATATCTTGTGGCCGACTCAAGGCTTCCCTCCTTCATGAGGAAGCTAACCCCTTTCCTCCTGTTACCAATCTCTCTCTTTTTTGGACTGCTCTTGCCTGTGCCCATGTGCAAACACCACTGTTCCTCCCAGCACGATCTTCACCACTCAGGTGTCCTGAAGTCTGACCTTCATCTGTTAGGAGAATAACACATCAGCTTTCAACACCCATCTTTGTTTTGAGAATAAGAAGGACCAGAAAGTTTGGCTTACCCAAGATGGGTCACATTCATTCTCTTCACGGACAGGCAACTAAGATACCACATACTTAGCTCTTAACCATCATTTCCAACTTCCTCCTCCTCCATAAAATGTCTTCCTTGGGATTCCCTTGCAGCCGCCAGGCAACCCTAAGGCATGCGTGATGCCACTCCTTTCCCCTGTACCCAAGACAGACGTTCATTCAACCATCGACAAGTATTTACTGAGCACTTACTAATCTACTTCTAATCTAATCTACGAATCAGGCAGGTGGGCATGTGAGATTTAAATAACAACAGTAACAACAAAATCGCTACTGGCCGTTGCTGACCTCTAGAGGGTGGGTGCAGGGCATTGCTTTGACCTTTCCCCCTTCCCCTTCTAAAAAGAACTGAGCAGTCACTGTGCAGACCAGAGCTGGTACACTTCTCCCTACGTTTGAGTCACCTCACTGTAACATTTGACTCCTCCCTTTCTCTGGAGAGAGAAAGTATGGGTTTTTCACCTGTTTGCCTTAGCAGTAGGGTAACAAGGATCTTCCTTTAGGGAAGTCTGCGAGGGAACCCCAAAAGAGCAAAGAACTCTCTTCTTCAGAATTATTCTTGGAATGTCTGAAATGCCAGTTATAATTACCTCCTTTTTGGACAGTTATTTGTTAGAAACTTTTCTTCCGGTAAGAAAAGCCAACACTCAGGTACAAAAAACGTGCATCTTTCTACGTGATCCTAAACTAGTGTTGCAGAATGATCAGATCCTACCAGATCACTCACAAGTCAGCTTATATTCCCCCCCCCCATGCCTCCATTTTGGGGCTCAAGGTACAGCCACCCACGTTTTTAGGGTCTTATTTTTTTTAATTTATTCTCTATTTTTTTTTTAAGTTTGTTTATTTCGAGAGAGACAGAGCATGAGCGGGGAGTAGCAGAGAGAGAGAGAGAGGGAGAGAGAGAATCCCAAGCAGTCTCCACACTGTCAGTGCAGAGCCCAACATGGGGCTCGGACTCACAAAACTGTGAGATCATGACCTGAGCCGAAATCAAGAGTCAGACGCTCAACTGACTGAGCCACCCAAGCGCCCCACTGTAGGGACTCTTAGAACCTCAGACCTTCCAGATCTTTGAGATCGACACCCACTTCCCAGATGTACCAGCCAGAAGAGTGAGCTCTCAGTGAGATGCGTCAAGCTCCAAAAGACCAGAAATAGAACTTGAAGAGTTCAATTCCATCCCTACAGTACATTCTTTGAAATGGTAGCGACTTACCTCAAAATTAAAGAAAATAACAGGAAACCATATTCTTATTTCTTTCTAACAACGTGCTACATATGATAAGAAATTTATATTTGGTCTTGGTCTGCATTTATGGCAGAGAGCTCTTTAAAAACCCTTGGGATTTCCTAGCTCCAGGAAGGACAGAAGGGCTGCAGATTGACTTATCACCCAAAGTCAACGATTTAATCCAAACATGCCTATACAAGGAAGCCTCCATGAAAATCCTGACTGAAAGGGTACAGAGCTTCTGGGGTGGTGAAGACACGATGCAAGGAGGGGTGGCATGCTGGAGAGGGCTCACAAGGAGAGGCCTTCCAAGTAAGCAGCTCCCTTCTTTCCAGGACCAGCTTCTGGATTTGCCAGAACATTCGGGCCTCAACAGGGCCACTGTCTGTTGCTTCGCAGAGGATCCAAGGCTGCCGTGACATTACCTGTTTTCCAATAAAGATTCTTTTAATTTAGACTTACTGAATCATCGGGACGCCTGAGTGGCTCAGTCGGCTGAGCATCTGACTTCGGCTCAGGTCGTGATCTCACGGTTCGTGGGTTCGAGCCCTGCGTTGGGCTCTGTACTGATGGCTTGGGACCTGGAGCCTGCTTCGGATTCTGTGTCTCCCTCTCTCTCTCTCTCTGTCCCTCCCCTGCTCATGCTCTGTCTCTCCCTCTCTCTCAAAAATAAATAAACATAAAAAAAATTTAAACTTACTGAATCATCAATAGCTCTTCACTGTTCACTTAAAGCACAGTCAATTTATTACCCGCCACAAGCCAGATAAGCCTGAGCAAACTAGCAAATGCTCCCCGTTCACCCCCTGCACCAATTTATAAATTGAAAAGGCAGAGACGTCCTGACTTGCCTGAGACGATCCAGGTTTCCTACGACGATCAAGAATCCTCTTAAGAGAAAGGATTTACCATCGTGGAATTAAGGGCAGAAATGGCTCAAAACAATGAATATTTTTAACTTTCTTATACCAGGAAGTGATTCACATTGTCAAGGGATGAATACAAATTGAAGACCCGGCATCTAGGTTCACTTGTCTCTCCTCTTATTTTCCTATTATCATCCCTGCGTGTAAATGACAAGCCTGGGAAAGGTGCCAGCACTTGTGTGAACTTGATCCCTGGCTTAGCCTCAACTTTCCCAACTAGCATGGGCGCATTACACAGGCTGGCAGGATACGAGGTGGTGATCACTGGTGGGGCTCCTCAGGAAACCGTGGTCATGCCTCCCTCTGTGCTTTCCCTGGGGTCATAGAAGGACCCCAACACCAAACACATGTGCTCCTTCAGGCTTCTCTGAGGAGGCGCCATGGCCACTGTGGCTTCCGGTCGTGCTGCAGAGCTCTTGAGACCCGCCTGCTGGATGACTGCGTCTCAGAACAAAGTTGATTCGTGACAGATTCTGGAAGAGTCAGCAAAAGAAAAATTCAGGACTGTATAAGCACAGCCATACTGATTTTTCCTAGTTGTTTTGTTTTTGTTGGTTGGTTACGACCCATAATTGGTATCACCTTCCCTTGGGCACTTCAGCCTGATTTAACCACTTCCGAGTTTTGCTGCATGGAGAAAAAAATAAACAAAAATTAAAATCGTGAGAAAAATGATCACATTGTCCATCCTCCTCGCAAAATCATGGAAGCTGCTACGTGTAGCATTTGTAATTTCTCAGCAGTGAGGTTCACAGCTTCTGAACAATTTCAGTAAACTAAAAATGGCCATAAAAATGTCTCCCTTTCCTAGATGTGCACCATCATATCTCTTCAGAAGTCTTTCAAAAGAGGAGATTCTAAATTGGACAACTTTGAGATTCTAATAGGAGCTGGTCTTGTTGAACATGTATGCCTGTATCATCCATCCAAGAAGAGATCGAACAAAATATCCTGGAAACCAATGGCTTCATGCAGGCAACGATCCAGTTCAATGTAATGTAAACCTTTGTGTTTATCCAACGCACTAAATTCTCACTGTCACGACCTGACATGAGAACGTGACCCACTCAGAGTCCAGTAACTTGGGAGATGCCACACCCACCCACCCCGTGACACCAACCCGCCAGGTTTATTCAGTATTTGACTGTTATTTATTTATTCATTCAACAAACGTTATTTTGATGTGATGCTAAGTGTTGAGAGTGCAGAGATGAGCCAGCCACTCACTCCTCTAATCCTTGCCGAATGGCTTTCCTGGCTATGATTTAAGGAGATACGTTGCACTCATTCATCAATCACTCATCTGTTTACTCAACCACCGTTTCTTAAGGTGCTGGCTCTATGCTGGATTCTGGAAGCCCCCATACTTTTACTTTGCTGAGAGGGGTGACAGGTCAGAGGCGAATTGTTTGGGGCAACCAAGGGCATGTGAGAGAGCTTGGGGCTTGAAGATCTTCCCTGAAAGAGGATTGGCAATGTGGCTATTGTCAGAAACGAAATCCAAGGAAAGAATAGAAACGTTTGAAGGTGATTTGAGGTAGTGATGCCTTATGGGGCGTGATTTAGTTTTCTACTATTTTCCCAAAAAAAATGGCCATCAAATCTGATTGCTCACCAGTGTTTTAGAACCGCATTTGGTTTTTGCAATGCTGAATCTGGCCTTAACGTACGTGCAGCGGGAAACTGTAATCCTCCCTAAATGGGGCCAAGAACCATCTGTTACAGAGATAAAAGGCAAAATCAGAAATCCAGTGGACATCCTTCTAAAACCACTCAGCACTGGGGCTGCCAGACTCATAGATTCTATATAACCTCCCTGTGTCTTCTATCTCTCTCTCTGTTCATCCTTTCTCACCCCTGGCCTGTCTACTGCCTTCCCCTCTTAGCAAAGTAAAAGCATGTTGGTTACAAGAATCCAGCACAGAACCAGCCCTTAAGAAACAGGGGTTAGAGGGGCACCAGGGTGGCTTGGTTGGTTAAATGGTTAAATATCCGACTCTTGATTTCAGTTCAGGTCGTGATCTCATGGTTCGTGAGATTGAGCCCCTCGTCCGGCTCTGAGCTGACAGCATGGAGCCTGCTGGGATTCTGTCTCTTTCCCCTCTCTCTGCCCCTCTCCTGCTCTCTCTCTTTCTCTCTCTTTCAAAATAAATACATAAACATTAAAAAAAAAAAAAGCAAGGGTTGGTGCCCCTGGGTGGCTCAGGCGGTTGAGCCTCTGACTTTGGCTCAGGTCATGATCTCATGGTTCGTAAGTTCGAGCCCCGCGTCGGGCTGTGTGCTGACAGCTCAGAGCCTGGAGCGTGCTTCAGATTCTGTTTCCCCCTCTCTCTCCACCCCACCTCTGCTTGTGCTCTTTCTCTGTCTTTCAAAAATGAATAAATATTAAAAAAATTTTTTTAAAAAGCAAGGGTTAGATAAATAGGCAAATGAGTGAATGAATGAATGAGACATATATCTTTAAATCACAGCTATACCAACCTGATATTGATATTGGTTATATATATATGTGTGTGTGTGTGTGTGTGTGTGTGATCTATAAATACATGGTTATATGTATATATGTGTATATGTGTATATATATGTATATACATACATGTATGTATGTATATACATATATATGTATGGGTATACATCTCATATTATACATTTTATTTCTCTGGAGGATCCTGACTAATACAAGGGGTGGGAGGTGGGGAGGGGAGTCATAAACCTCTGATCTTTGTAAAAGTATTCTGCAAAACATAAAGCACTAACCAGCAGGGTGACTTTAAAAAGGGTTAATAAACTTATAGTCATTTTGCAGCCTATACACATATCAAATCAGTATGCCATACACCTTAAATGAATACGATGTTATATATCAATTGTATTTCAATAAAGTTGGGAAAAAAACTAAAATACGTTAAAAAGTTAGGTGAGTTCCAGCATAACTGTTTCAGGGGAAAAATAAATCCTCACTAAAATGAGTACAATCTAAAAGTTTTGTGGTTTAAATTGGTAGCCTTCTCTAATTGGGAAAATTCCAAAATAAGTAATATTTTACTCCTTGACAACCCCAGACACATGGGGCACTCATATGGATTTTGAACTCTAAGTCTGGGAAATGGGGGGGATTCCTGGGCAGGGGTCTGCCCAATGAAGCCGCAAGTGTGGTCATGAGTGCTGGCGAGCAGGTGACCCCCCTCCCTAGCTAGCATCACGCTGAGGCCGTGGTTCTCTGTCACACTGCACCCCTCATTATTAAATAATAGTAAATACGACTGACATTGAACTTGTGTGTATTGAGCAAC
Organism: Panthera uncia; assembly: GCF_023721935.1. Taxonomy (NCBI): domain Eukaryota; kingdom Metazoa; phylum Chordata; class Mammalia; order Carnivora; family Felidae; genus Panthera; species Panthera uncia. The sequence goes on along the minus strand of NC_064809.1, from coordinate 6,047,459 downwards.
CACCGTATTTGGCATCGGCCAAGAGGATCTAGGGTTTCTCTCTTTGGTTATGAGCTTGGCATGCTGACTAAAATCGCTAGATGCTTTTAATTTGGTGGGCGCAGGCAGAAAATATGGCCACAAGCTGTTGCACTGTTACTGGGTAGACTGCAGGTGTCATCCAGTGCCATCATTAGCTGTGGCTGCACCACTGTTAAAGAGACCGTGGCCGATCACATGTCACCTATTTTCTCTTAAGCTTCCGGTGTGAGCCTATGTGCCAGAATCTAGGTATTTTCGCCTATTCTCTCGATGCTGAATTTCAAAAGGTGCTGGCAGAAAGTGACAGAAGCTCTACGAACAGTTTCCTTCTGAGGACAACTTATTAGGACTCAGGACAACTCACTGTAACCTGGAGACGACACAATTCATTTGTGCCACCTTTCAACAAGGAAAAGGGGAGAGGGAAAAATGGTTGGAAACATGACATGTTGTGTTAATACACAGACTTGCTTGTTCTAATCCCACCCCAGCGGACTTGAACAATTTTACATCTGTTGGCCAGCCCCGTAACTTCCACAGAGAGTGATACGCAATCAAGTTGTGGCAACCAGCTGGAGAAGGGTTTGCTTTTCTCATGTCCCCTCTGATGAGAGGGGTCAGCTCCTTTATCTGCTAAATAAACAAAGGGTTGGAGGAAATTGCACTCATGTTGCTTACGGAGACCCTGCCCTCAACTGCCTGGCCAGGAAAATGAGGTTCTGTGGAAAGAGGGTCACACAGGCAAATCATTAACCACATGAGAAGATTCTGACTATTCTGTAGGTAAACGGGGACATGGGTTAGATGCTCTTTGGATACCTCGGATAAAAGGAAGGGTGAGGCAGAAATCTTGAGAATCCTGTCCTGGACACTTCACCCCACAGGAAACGTCTGTTGTCGCTGAAGGTAACCAGAGAAGAACGGATGGTAAAAAACACGTGGAGACAATCATCTCTGGGATTTGATGAAGAGATTGCCTAGGCCCAACTGAGTGGGTTCTGAGCCCATTTCTTTCCTGATTTTCTCCTCCGGAGCCCTTTCCGAACCGTTAGGAGTACTCGAAGATTCTCCCCTGCTACAACATAAGTTCCTCGATGGCAGAAAAATGTTGGTTCTGTCCATTGGTGCACCTCCTGGTCAGAACCGGGCACTCAGTGGGCCCTCAAGAAATGTGTAAGTGAATGAATGAACAAGTGAATGACTGAATGAATGACTACACACTGGCCTCTGCTGTGCAGATGCTATCTTACCACCATGCTCATAGCCACCATCATGAGGGGTCAGTGCAACACCAGGCACTGTACTAAACCCTTTATAGACACCATCTCTTTTAATGAGACTTTAAAAATAGGTATTGTCCCCAAAGGCCTGATGGCCAACCAGCAGACGTGCTCAGCCATTACACCGGTGGCCATGAACTCAATGCACAGAACAGACCATCACAGTTTTATTTCCCAGGCTGCAGCTTCCATTGCCTACACCAGAACCACAGGTCAACAGACCGTTTCTCAATATCTGCCATGCTTCACAGCACGTGACACTGACAAACATCACTTAACTAAACTTTCTTGAAAGAACGGCACAGAACGAATATGGGGATCACGTAAGTACCTTCCCGTGCTGGGCGTAATGGCACAGTCTGTTAGCTGGTCAAACGGGCCAGAAGTATGTGGGAGAAAAAAAATAGTAGGTAGTTAGGTCACTGCTCTATTTATTGGACTTTGTCTCTTTGTCCCCTATCTATAACCCATCTTTCCGTCCATCTTTCTTTCCATTGATCGATCTCGTTCTCTTTCTTTATACTCAGCCAGCCATCGCTCTACCTGCTTCTCTGTCTGTCACAGCATTTCTGAATAATATGAGTAAAGAACACTAGGCTTGTAAACGAACTACTTCCTCTGTCAAAGCGTGGATGGAAAACCTACTTCTCCATCATTTGTTTTATGGTGCATCAGCTTGTCCATTCTGTATCTACATGCAGGGTTAGCAATGGTCCAGAAATAAAATGTGAAAATTCGTATCTGGTCTTTACTCTTAGAGTTGGGTTGCTGGGGGGAAGATGTTCCTCACCCTTTCTCTCCGTCGTGGATCGTTCGAGTCGAAGAAGCTCTCCATCTTAGTACTAATTCATTAGTCAGGAAATTCCTAGGCTTTGCTGTCATCTGCCAGATGGAGGCGGCTCTTTGAATGGAGGTGGTCTTCCGCATGGTCACACAACCCTGGGAAGGCTTTGCAGAAGCAGAGGCCATCTTCCGGGAGGGATACAAGAAGGTGGGGGGCACCCGGGATAGCTTTGTGGTTCCTGAAGTCTCCCAGGGCCCTGCCGGTAGCATCTGGCCAACTCCCCTTCCATGGGTACCTGACCGTGGGTGCCCGTCCCGAAGGTGTCCAAGATCCACCTTAAGTGTTTTCAGATCTGCCCAGGCTTACGTGATCTCTGTTGGTTCACATGAAAAATGATGGAGCATGGGAAACAATACCGTGCTGACACGGTAACCAGAACTCTGAAACGTGCAAGAACATGCAGCCCAGACAGATGATACGGGGAAGAGACAAGGGCTCATGGAGGTTCTTTTTTATGAGGGATCGTGACGTAGCCTCCCAATGGCACCACTGTGATTGTGTTCTGCTGGTGGACTTTTGAGAATGTTCAACAGAATCCTCAGTGCACACCCACGTAAACTGGGGCAAGGTGGCTGGATGAATTCAGAGTTTGTCTAAGCAGGTTGTAAACCCAGGGTGTGGTCATCCACCCTCCTGTAAACTATCAAGGTAAAAAAATTGAAGAGTGGTGAAAACCTGTCAACACTGAATAAAATTCAGCTCATAATGGGTGTATTAATTTTCATTTTTTAAGCTTATTTATTTATTTTAAGAGAGAGAGGGACGCCTGGCTGGCTCAGTCAGTTGAGTTTCCGACTTTGGCTCAGGTCGTGGTCTCACAGTCTGTGAGTTTGAACCCCCTGTCGGGCTCTGTGCTGACAGCTTGGAGCCTGGAGCCTGCTTCAGAGTCTGTGTCTCCCTCTCTCTCTCCCCCTCCATTGCTTGTGCTCTGTCTCTCCCTGTCTCAAAAATAAATAAGCATTCAAAAAAAATTTAAAAAAGAGAGAGAGAGAGCTGGGGAGGGGCAGAGAGGGAGAATCCCAAGCAGGTTCTGCACTGCCATCGTGGGGCCTGATGTGGGGTTCGAACTCACAAACTGCGAGATCATGACTTGAGCCGAAATCTAGAGTCAGACATTTAACCAACTGAGCCACGCAGGCACCCCCGGGTGTATTGATTTTCTACAGCCTCCATAACAAAGTGCCACGAACTGGCTTAAACAGCACACGTTTATAGCACCATAGTTATGGAGACCAAAAGTCCAAAATGAAGGGGTCAGCCTGGTATGTTCCTGAGGCTGTGCGGGAGACTCCGTTATGCGTCTCTCTTGCTTCTGGTGGCTTATTGGAAATCTCTGGGGTCCCCTGACCTGTAAGTGCATCACTTCTGTATCTGCCTCCATTTTCACGTGGTATCTCCCCGTGTGTGTCTGTGTCCAAATTTCCTCTTTTTATAAAGAAACCATTATGTTGGATTAGGGGCCCACCCTACTCCGGTACAACTGATTACATCGGCAACGACCCTATTTTCAAACAAGGTCACATTCTGAGTACCAGGGGTGAGGACTTCACCATATGAATTTGGGAAGCGGGGTATACAACTCAACCCACGACACTGAGGAGACAAATGTTTTAGGAATCGCAGTTTTGTGATGAGTTCTGACCCCCTCTTCTTCTTTGACCTTATTCTGATAGAGTATCTGCTATGATTCCCAGACTCACTGTTTCCATGTTTATCAGGCAGGCCAGGTACCAAAATTCACCACTTACAGAGTCTTAGATGTATATATGATAGACTTAATAATTTATAATGGCCATCGTAGTCACGAGATACTCAAAGTGCAGAACTAATACATATTTTCCAAAGACTCTGGAAAGTTATAAACATTTTATGCATTTAAAATTTAAAGTTAAATTTCTATTTATAAGTGTTAGATAATGACAGTTCCAAAAACTTTCCTCAAAAGCAGGTAGCTCCATGATTTGGGGCTATGTTTATAAAGACAAAAAGAAATCTTTTTGAATTTTTAAATCACAAAGGAACAACAAGAGCCGAATGAGGGGTTTCAAGCGTCCTTATGAACAGAGTGACATTTTCTTTTCAGAGATAATTAGGTAAAAAATAGGTCATCCTGTTCCTTTCAAGTGTTATTGCAGTAAAAGAAAATTAGCAGGATTCAAGCCACTGACGCCTAAACTGTTATTTTTTCCCCACAATTTGTTTTCGATTTTGCGGTGTTAAAAATGAAACAGACTGATTTATATCGAAAGTTGTAACCCAAGCTGGCTATGAAACAAAACCCACAAGCTCTGAAAGATGAGCCTGTCTGCAGCCCCAACAAGACGCTGGCCGAGCCCCACGGTCCCCAACATAGTCCCCACGTCAGGCCAGAGCGTGCAGATGAGCGTTTATGGGTGAACTGAAACCAGAAATGGCCAAAAATGGAGCTCAAATCCAAGGGAAAACAGCCCGTCATCTCCTTACAAGAGTGTCCATGGACGCAGTTATGTTGTCCGGCTTGAAGTCCACATAAAGACTTGGAATAAAGACCCCACACGATTCCACTATACTAAACGTTGAAGGCACTTAATAACTTTACGTATTAGTGAAACAGAGAATGTAGAATCCAAGGGCTTCCACCTCGGAAATACAATGGGATTTCAGAGAAACATATTTACGACATGTTGTCTCCCCAAATATCGATTCTGTTTCCTCATAAGTCCGAATTACGTGACGTGCCAGGCATCCATCGCTGCATAACAATGAAAAAAATAACGCGTTTAGCAATGGAAAAATCGATTTTATTATGCTCACGGATTCTGTTGGACAGGAATTTAAAAATGGTGCAGGAGGAATTGATCTCTTCTGCTTCTTGCTGTCTGGGGCCTCAGCTGGGAAGTCTCAGATGCTGGGGTTGCTCAAACGTCTCAGGCTAGAATCATCTGGGGCCATGGGAAGGGAGGCGTGTTTACTTCTGTGTCTGAGCTAGGTTGACTTCAAGACTGGGCTCAGGTGGGACCGTTGGTAGGATTGCATCCATGTGGCTTGGATTTCCTCACAGCCTGGTGGCCTTAGGGTCCTTTGGGCTTCTTACATAGTGGCTCAGGGCTCTAGGAACATATGATCCGGCCAACAAGGTAGAAATTGCAGGACCTTTTCGGATCTAGCCTTGGAAGCCTCACAATGTCATTTCTGTCATGTTCTGTGGTTTACGAATGGGTCACTGAGGCCGGCCCAGATTCACAGGGCAGAGAGGGGGCTATCAGTCCCCTTCCTCTCAATGAGAAAAGTGTCAAAGAATTTGCAGCCATCCTGAAAACACATGATTAGCTTTTGTTGTTTATTGAATTAATTTATTTATTTTTGAAGAACTCCCTTTTCTTGCTCGTGTACTGCTTCCTCTTTAAAAAAATTTTTTTAAAGTTTATTTATTATCAAGAGACAGAGGGAGACAGAGCATGAGCAGGGGAGGGGCAGGGAGAGGGGGAGACACAGAATCCGAAGCAGGCTCCAGGCCCTGAGCTGTCAGCACAGAGCCTGACGCGGGGCTCGAACCCACGAACCGTGAGATCGTGGCCTGAGCCAAAGTTGGACGCTTAACCGACTGAGCCACCCAGGCGCCCCTCTGCTTCTTTATTAGTGGATAAAACAGGCAAATATTGAGACCACCGTTCTCTGGGATGATGCCACCACGATAAATGTCTACTCTGTACAACTATTCCTACAGGACTTGGAAGAGAGCCTTTGAGAAAATGGCAGCTTAGAAGCCACAGGGTTTGTAAGGTGCAGGTAGGAGAATAAATTCATTAAACCATGGTTGCCCCCAAGGATGCTTTTTCGTCTCCAAATTAATCAACTAAATATTTTCCTGGGGTGCCTGGGTGGCTCAGTCGGTTAAGCATCCGACTCTTGACTTCAGCTCTGGTCATCATCTCACGGTTCATGAGTTCGAGCCCCTCATCAGGCTCCCCGCTTGGGATTTTCTGTCTCCCTCTCTCTCGACCCCTCTCCCACTCGCTCTCTCAGTCTCTCTCTCAACAAGAAGAATAAAAATAAATTAAAGTTCAAAACCGAAATATTTTCCTGAAGGTTCTCTTTCAGTCGCTAAACAGAACGTTTTATGAGCAAGCTGAGTTTTGCACAAGAGTTGCATGCCGCAAATAATGCAAAGTGAATTTCTCTCTGAAGCAGTTCCGTAATCTACCACTAAATATGCGTAAACTTTCCCTAAAATTCCCATCTTCTTCCTCGACTTTTTCACAATGTTCCAAACCTTCCCACATATTCGTATTCCTATTTTCTTTGAAATATGACTTCCAAACTTTCCACAATTAATTTCAATAAGAATTCCTTAGCAAACCCAAAATAGAGGCAAAACATTCACGCGAGGCACAAATTCTGTTCTTTCCAAGCCGACAAGCAGCAGAGTCCGTTTTGCTCTATAGTTAACTGATTTTTGAAATGGTGATCAGTTCTTTAATAGCCTACTTGTAAGGGGGCAGTATTTTCGGAATTAGCTTCTGGTATAAAAGCTTTGACTTTAAAACTTCTGCGTTTATTTTGAAAAACAGGTTTGCTTTCCCAAGAGGATTTCATCATTTCAGGTATAAATTTACGTACATTTTGTAAACTTAGTTTGGATTCTTATTAATGTCATTTAAATTAACTCTCATTGCAGGGGCGCCTGGGTGGCTCAGCCAGTTCAGCGTCTGACTCTTGATTTCAGCTCAGGTCATGGTCTTATGGTTGTGAGAGTTCGAGCCCTGCATTGGGCTCTGTGCTGACAGTGTGGAGCCTGCTTGGGATTCTCTCTCTCTCTCTCTCTCTCTCTCTCTCTCCCCCTCTGTCCCTTCCCCTCTCAAAATAAATACATAAATAAACTTAAAAAAGTTAAGTGTCATTTCACAAGGCAGAAAGAGAAAGTGGGTGAAAAAAATAACAAAGTCGAAGATCAGACAGCCTTGAGTTGTTAATTAGGAATTCCTTTTTTAAAAAATTTTATTTTTTGCCTTTTTGAAGTGCCTGAAGGTTTTGTTTAGCATCAACATACATATAATTATGCATTTTTTTCTCCAGTTAAAAAAAAAGCAACTTAAAAAAAAAACCCTCTAATTGTATGAGGTAGAGAATGGTCTGTGGTTAAGTCACAGAGGGATAGATGGGTGGCGCCTGGGTGGCTCAGTCAGTTAAGCATCTGACTTCAGCTCAGGTCATGATCTTATGGTTTGTAGGTTCGAGCCCCACATCGGGCTCTGTGCTGAGAGCTCAGAGCCTGGAGCCTGCTTCGGATTCTGTGTCTCCCTCTGTCCCTGCCCCTCCCCTGCTCTCTCTTCTCTCAAAAATGAATACATGTTAAAAAAAAATTTAAAGACACAGAGGGATGGAAAAGTATCTAAAGGAAGTCAGTAGAGAATCTTCATCTTTTTTCCAATGTTTTTCAGATATCTCTACCAACTTAATTCTGAAGGGAGACCAGCGCTATGGGGGAAGTGACCACAGACCGTCAGAATTTCCGTCCTGAGAGAGCATATTCCTTCATCAGTGTCTGTGAATGCCAGAGAATGGTGGCCCCACGCAGTGCCACGAAGTAAGCAAGCAAAGTCTGCCTTCAGGGTCCTCAGTCTGCTGTTTGTACCCTCCTGTCTGCTCGAGCACCCGTGGGAAAGCTCCCATGTTCACCCCCCCACCCCGACGCTCAGACAATGCCTTCCACCATGTACGACACCAACGAACCCCATCTCAAAAGTGTAAATGAAATCCTTAACACGGATCTTTGCCTTGTAAAAACCAAGGTAGTACAAATTTAACCCAATTTGTTTACAAACAACGTGTGTAATCTATTAATGTTATCGTAACAACAATAATCATTAGGGCTAGCATTTATCAAGCACTCGCCGGGGGCGGGATACGCGCTGTGACTTACATCATTTCATCTGTGGGAAATTTAGGCAATATGTGTAAGAGGAAGATCGCTAAAATTATGTGTATCGCTCCGTCACCTAGAGGTAGCCACCATGAACACGTCGCATGGATCACCATGAACACGTCGCATGGATCCTTTCGGCCTGTGTGCAGTGGTAAATGAAATAATGAAACTGTACTTCACTGTGTTTTATAGTCTGCCTTTTTCACTCTTCAAACATTTCCCTGTTACATAAAAATCCCTCCTGACCAGTATTTTCAGGGGCTACAGAGCGAGCCATTCATGGAAGCAGCCTGATTTATTTAACCGACGCCCTATTGCCAGACATGTAGCCAGGTCTTACTTTTTTGCGATGACCCCCAAGCGGCAAAGAACATTCCTAGAACCGTATCTGTTCACACAGCAATGATTCAGTCACTAAGCCTCGTCAGTTACACCACGTTTGAAAAGTCAGAGAAGACATTAAAGAATCGCTTTTTGAGGAATTGTTTTTATGTAACGAAAAGCAAAGCACTTGAAAAAGAGGGGCAGGGTTTTAATCATTAGCCTTAGAGTTGGGAGAGCCTGTAGGTTTGTTTTATGGGCACTCAGGCTATCCCAGAAGCTCAGAAAAACACGCTGAGTCCTGAAACCAACGCTTTCCAGCTCCCCCTCAGGTCAGCCTTGGCAGGAAAAATACATCTTTGGAGGAAAATGCATTTGAGAAATGCAGTGATCTGGGAGAGGCGGTGCAGGAATTAAGTTCGCTCTCCCCTTCTTTGGCAATAAAGTCCAATTCTAGCTGCTACCATCACTTAAATCGCACCTGATATTTCCTCTCTATCCAATCCACTGTGAACATCTGTCAGGATGTTCCTTTTTACACGCTTGAGGATGTTAAGTCATAGCCGAATATAGACCCATATGTTTCCTATTTGAAATGAAAATCCTACAATTAGGTCAAAAATTCTTAAATCTTTTCTGAACCAAACAAAACACATTTATCTGATCATCATAATGGCAAAGTTGTGCTCCGTTTGCAGAAATGTTCATGAATACGATCAAATGGGTTTGGATTTTTTTCTCTCCGTTGATGAGGTCGTTCTCACGAAGAACGTTCAGGAGAGCAGACGGCAGATTTGGCAAATGCACGTTAATTTTTCCACCAGAAACAGAATCCATTCTAGGGATGCTCCAAGATTTATGGGTTTTCAGAAACTGGCACAGTCAGGACATCATTCTCTGGATCACTGTCCGATTCTTGTGTCTGTTGATACAATAGCGGGGGGGTTCGTATTATGGTTGGCCATATTTCACAATTGGCAAAACCCTGCAGACGGCCAAGTGCTTCCAAATGTCATTAACCAGAAAGCCTACAAACCCAAACGTTACTAACATCTGAGTCCCCTTAGGAGTTTTACTGTTAGTAACCCGCAGAGACACTTGGAATATAGACCAATGTTCACTTCAAAATTCTGCAAAACATCAGTGTTTCCTTGTTTCCGCACGCTGTTTTCTTCTTAAGGTCAACAAAAAATACTGAATCATATGGCATTTAAAAAAAGGATCCCCGCATCGTGTTCTTAGAGAAGTTGCAATAGCACTTTTCCTGAAAATTCTTCAGAAATGCCAAGATGGTGTTCTTTCTGACTTAAGAAACTGTTCTTAGGGGCACCTGGGTGGCTTAGTCGGGTAAGCGTCTGACTCTTGATTTCAGCTCAGGTCATGATCTCACGGTTCGTGAGAATGAGCCCCACGTTGGGCTCTGCGTTGACAGCATGGAGCCTGCTTAGTATTGTCTCTCCCTCTCTCTCTCTGCCTTCTCCCACTTGCACACACTGTCTCTCTCTCTCTCTCTCTCTCTCAAAATAAATAAATAAATAAACAAACAAATGTAAAAAGAAAAAGAAACTGTTCTAGGGTCGCCTGGGTGGCTCAGTCAGTTGAGCATCTGACTTCGGCTCAGGTCATCATCTTGTGGTTCGTGAGTTCGAGCCCCACATCAGACTCACTGCAGTCAGCCTGTCAGGGCCAAGCCCACTTCAGATCTTCTGCCCCCCTCTTTCTGCCCCTCCCGCACTTGCCTGTGCTCTCTCTCAAAAAATAAATAAAACATTAAAAAAAGGAAGCCGTTCTTAACTGAAGCATAGGCAGTATGTGCTGTTTGAGTGCTTTGAAAATGTACTATTGCATCTACTTAAAAGGGAAAATGTATTTGTAAATAAAATATCCAGTTGTGTCCAAAATATATCAGTATAGGGGCACCTGGGCAGCTCAGTTAGTCAAGCCTGCGGCTTCGGCTCAGGTCATGATCTCACGGTTCATGAGTTCGAGCCCCTACGTCGGACTCTGTGCTGACAGCTCAGGGCCTGGAGCCTGCTTCGGATTCTGTGTCTGCCTCTCTCTCTGCCCCTCGTTTGCATGCACTCTCTCTCTCTCTTTCTCAAAAAGAGAAAGAAAAAGAAAAAGAAAAGAAAGGAAAGGAAAAGAAAAAAAAGAAACGAAGCTCTATCAGTATAGGTATCTTTATCAATACCAAAATTAATAGTAGTATAACTCCATTTAGGTGTGCAACATGGTATTAAAAAGTAATTGTTTGATTTGAAGCTTTCTCCCTTCCCTCCAACCCATTGCCCATTGCCTTCCACTACCCCAAAACACAAACAGACAGACAGATAAACACACACACACACACACACACACACACACACACACAGTTTGAAAGCAAACATGGAGACTGATGGATATTTATTTTAATTGCTGGCCTTGAAGCACCAAAAGTAGAGTACTCTGTGTTATTCCTTTTCCTTAAACCAGATAAATCTCATTGAAAACAGAGTCTGTGTTGTCAAGCATTAATCCCAGGGTAAAAAACTTCTTTTGTCTTCTATTCTTTTAAGCAAAAGTCTACAACCAAAGCACATCTCCCGTCTTGGTTTTTTGTTTGATGGCTATATATTTTTAAGACATAAAGTATTTTATTATGAATTCGTAAGACAGAAGTTGTTTAAAACACTAAATCCTAACTATTGATTCATTCAGTAAATATTTTGGACCTCTTATATCAGTTGAGTTTTGATGTGTAAAAAGCAATAAGGTCTTAATGATGTGTTCATTTTCTGTTTATGTGTCCTTGGGTTAACTGGGGCCAAGATGACTTAGAGTGGGCTTGGCTGAGCCTGGCTTTAGGGGGTCAGCTGGGTCTGGGTGGTTTCCTGTCTTCCCAGTGTGAGTAACCATCTGAGTCATGTTCTTCTCATGACAAGAAGACAAGGATAGTTGGACCCTGTACTTGTTTATGTCCAATAAAAGTCCATCAACCAAAGCAAGTCCTATGGCCAAAACCAAAGTCAAGGGGCAGGGAAATGAACCTCCTACACCATGAAGTCAAAACAAGTTGCATAGCTAAGTGAACCTCAATATGGCAGAGCGGTATAGCAGGAAATGAATATTTTTGGAACAATAAATAATCTGTCTTCACTCTACTTAGGTAGAGTGCTTGCTTTATATGGGAATACAATGGTAAACAAAGATGACTGCCATCATGAGATTGAAATGCTAGAGGATGAAGCAGACAGTGAATACATTAATGCAAAGTCAAGTGTACTCATCCTCAAGGCCATGGGAGGCTCTCATTTAACACGTGGTCAGGAATATTTTCTTAGGATGACACCTGAATGAATAGAGAGGACGGGCCATCTGTTGAAAGAGTTTTCCAGCAGAGGGAGTGGTCAGGAAAGAGGCCCGGAAGTGGGAACCAGCTTGGCCTCTATAAGAACAAGCAAAGTAGGCAAGCCTATCTGGAGTACAGTGAGCCTGTGTAGAGTCCTAGATGACACAATCGTCTTCTGGGTGAGCTGGGGAACCAATCCAGACTTGAGACAGGTGAATTATGAGTGGCGAGAAGGACGAAGCTTGGGGATCTATATGAGCATGCCCAATGCAACTTCACTGGCCCTTTGGGGATATGGAGGCATTTATGCTAACACGAGTTATTTCATAAATTCACTCACTAATCTCCAAAACCCAAGCAAAGCATTGTTTTGCTACAAAAACAGTTTACTGTTGATTTCTATTTTCACAACACATTCAGATTCATTCTGTTTACAGGTGGGTTTTTTTGTTTGTTTTGCTTTTTTTTTTAACTTCACAACCTGAGTCATGGATGCAAATACTAAACTGATTTCCTTTTCAGGACCTCAGGGAATATTCAGCAAGCAAGTGACCTTGCAGGATGCCCTGTGCAAATGACTTCAACTCCTAACTTGCCTCCTGCTGGCTGATCTTCCTGAACCCCTGTATAATCTGCTTGGTGCCCCTGCTAGGTGAAAAAGCCCAGCGGTGTGGGAAGCGTTAGCACAAAAATGAGCTTCAAAAGGTGCTGCATTTAAAACAAAGGCTTAATAGCCATGCCCACAACTCTGGTCCCAAGGCTGCTAGACCATGTTCCTACTTTACTTCTTTGCCATTTAAAAGGAACTTTAAGCATCTTTTACCAAATTTGTTTTCCATAGCCAGAGGATTTCATAGATAGGAAACGATAAATCCCTAGCAACACAGACTCCTAACAGATGGTAGTAAACGGACTTGAAAATATTTCAAAACCTGCCCTAATTTCCATTCCCCAAATGTCCCTCCCTCTCCCTCTCTCTCTCTCCCCCCGCTTTTTTTTTCTATAATAGCAGTTCCCTTCATTGTCTCCAGTGTTTCCATTTTGTTATAATTTATGCCCCTTATGCTCTGAGACTGTATCCAAATTACCCACTAAACACAGGCAACTCCAAAAAAGAAAACTTGGAGCATTTGGAGCATTTCAAAATGTTTCCATTCATTGTATTGGTTGAAAGTTCTGTTGAAGGCAAAAAGGGGCAATATTTAAAAAAAAATTAATGTTTATTATTTACTTTTTGAGAGAGAGAAAGAGAGAGGGAGAAAAAGGGGGGGGGGGGGCAGAGAGAGAGGGAGACACAGAATCCAAAGCAGCTCCAGGCTCCGAGCTGTCAGCACAGAGCCCGACGCGGGGCTCGAACTCACGAACTGTGAGATCAGGACCTGAACCGAAGTCGGACGCTCAACTGACTGAGCCACCCAGGAGCCCCTAATGCAGATTTTGCAGTAGGAGAGAAGATGCTTATGTCAGATTTATGTTTATAAGAGTGAAAGCCCACCTCACTCAAAGAAAGAGGATTTTTTTTTTCTGTCTAGATCACCAAAACAAATTTACAGCTTATCATTGAGAAGAAGCATTCTAGAGCAATATAATACTCCATTACCAGGATCTTCTTAAGAAAACGCCTTAGTTTAGTGGAAATAATTTTGGTTCATTACTCTTAATTCTACCTTTGTGCTTCCTCAGTGCTTTTCTATCTCATAATAAAGGCATAATTTAAAATATGCACGTGTGTATGCATTATATACACATACATATGTGTATATCCTTTGTACACACAAATATATAAGCCGAAAACACTAAAACGTGAAGTCTTCAAAAAATGATAATAAATACAGTCTTACCCTGTCCTTCTTATTTTGATTGCAAAATGTGTGTGTGTGTGTGTGTGTGTGTGTGTGTATGAGAGAGAGAGAGAGAGAGAGCCCATCTTTCTCTCCACTCTGCTAGCTGCCTTACTAATTTCCTTAAAAGCTCCCGATGCCTGTTTGTACAGCGACGTGAGGTCCTAGTTAATTGTCTTAATTTCCATGCTCTGGGTAATGTGTCCTTCCTAGGCTGTCCAAATGAGCTGGAGAGACTTTGTGTAAATAGATTTAGGAGTTCTTCTTCCCCCAACCCATCATCCATCTGCAAGCCAGCTTAAATGAACGCAGAAGGCCAATACGTGTGGATGTTCAACGTGTGCCCATCCCACTTGCACTAGGAGGTCAGAAGGGAGCGGCCAGCCGAGAACACCTGACCTGGAGGACACCGCACGGATCCCCTGACACGGCTCCCTCCCGATGGCGGACCGGGGAAATGAAGTCGGTCCCAGTGCCTTGGCTGTGTTGAAGGCCCCAACACCCTAATCTTCGTGCCAGGCCATTGACCCCTCTCCCTCCCGCCTTGTCTTCCAGGCGTGTTTACCAGTGATTCAGAATGGGCCTGGAACTTCTGAATCTTGTCATTTCTTCAATATCTGCAGTGGTCTGGAAAATGGGTACAATCCTGCCATCACAATCTTTTATAACTCATCTATGGAAACTTGCCCTAAAACTCACCAGCCATCATGTTCTGAATACCCTTCATTTATACATTAACTCCTGTGAATTAACAAATGTCCTCCTTTTAGGGGTGCCTGGGTGGCTCAGTTGGTTAAGTGTCCGACTTCGGCTCAGGTCATGATCTTACAGTCCGTGAGTTTAAGCTCCGTGTTGGGCTCTGTGCTGACAGCCTGGAGTCTGGAGCCTGCTTGGGATTCTGTGTCTCCCTCTCTCTCTGCCCCTCCCCTGCTTGTGCTCTCTCTCTCTCTCTCTCTCTCTCTCTCTCTCGCTCTCTTTCAAAGATAAACATTAAAAAACCCAAATGTTCCCATTTTTAAGTGACTGTTTCTAGAAAGGGTAGCCAATGTAGTGTGGTAAGCCATTAACAATCTAGTGTGAATTATTTTACTCTGTTTTCCATTGATTAAGTCGGTTAAGACCCTGACACTTGCGGAACATGAGTTTCAGAGGAAGAAGGGGGAAAGAAACGGAGTAATTGGTGCATCAGGGTATAATTACTGGTCAGTGTCCATAACCCCAATGCCATAGCGAGTGATGCAGAACAATCGTGGGTCAGAATTTGGGCTTGCGTGGCTGAAAGGGGAGGGATTTGAGAGGAAGGGAGCCGGCTTTACTTTTCACCTGGACCATTGGACAAGGCTCATTGTTGGTTCGGTTCGTTCAGTTTTTTTGTTGGTGGTGGTGGTAGTTTTGATTTTTGTGTGTTCGTTTTGTTTTGTTGGGGATATTTTTGGCCACGTAATTAGCACGGTTCCTGTACCTTGTATGTACTCGGGACATGTTAGCAACTATTTACATTGTCTTCCTTTTTTCTTCTGCCACCCTCACTGAGCATTTTCTTCTGGAAGTAGGAAAACAGGGATTGAGAGAAACAGATCTGGAACGAAAGCAGGGGTGTCGACATGGATGTGTGTTGCTGGGAAGAAAGCATGGAGGCACGGAGGAGCGCGTGTTCCCCGCTACGTCACTGCGCTGAGTCCCAGGGTCGGAAGGGACAAGAGATCATGACTCCCAGACGTGTCTCCAGGGAAGCTGGGCAAATGTTCTCCATTTTACCACTCAGCAGTGAGCTCCTAGGAGGTTAACGTGTTCCCGGTGTCTCACCGAAGAGGTCAAGGTGCTGGAGGAAAGGTGGAACGTGGGGCTTGGGGTCAGTAACCAGAACGGAAGCTTCCCCCTCCGTGCACAGCACCGGAGGGCGGACACGTGTGGAGGTACCACCACGCCCACGTGATAAGAGACGAGGCGCTGTAATGCCGCAAGATGACTGAGAACGTGAACTTCAGAACTGAACTTCGAGCTCTGCTGCTGACCAGCTGGGTGACTTCGGACAAGTCACTTCAGTCTCGGAGCCTCTGTTCCCAGCTCGTGCACGGAGATCACGATGTCTACTTCGACGGTGGTGATGAGGGTTAAATTCACGTCAAGTAAATGTAAAGCAACATGAAGTTGCTCCCCCCAAATATGAGCTTTTAGGATGAGTTAATGAGGCAGCTGGGCAGACAATACTCCTGTGACATTGTCAAGGTCATATAATCAGGGACTGGCAAGAGCCTGACGTAGAAATAGCTCTCCAGGTCCTGGAACCATGCGGGCGTGGGCAGAAGGGTATTCCTGCTTTTCCAGTACAGCCTCCAGCCAAGTGGAGGTGTCTTCATTAAACGTAATTAATTCCTCCTCATAAAAACTGGAAAGTTCTTCCTGACCCAGATCAGTTTGTTGTTCTGAAGCCACGTGGCCTTAGTGATGTCTCAAGTGCGCATTTTTGGTTTTCCAGAGAAGGGTTGGGGATGACCCTAAACCGTATGTGTCGCCTCCGGAAGAAGGCTCGTCGTGGTCCGGCTGCCCTGACCTGCGTTTCTTTGGCAAGTCTGATGGTTCCTGGTCTGTACCTATGGACTGGAAGCAATGTGCCCTCTCGCAGCCCTTCTCTGCATTTGAAAAGTATGCTGCTTCTCTTGCCTGGACCCCAGGGCTGCAGCCAGAAGAGCGAGACAGGGCAGGGCCCTGCCCTCCACCGTCACCGAGGGGCTCTGCGAAGGCTGGGTGCCTCTTGCCTGGCGGTCTACACCCTCCTCTGTGTGTTTTATTTCTCCCCGTTTCCACACAATGCGGTCTGGGCCAGAGCTCTGCCTCCAATCACCCCCAAGTTTTCCATGAAGATTCCTGACTTCACTTGGTGCCCTCAAAATGGATGCGGGCTGTGCGGGCAGGTGGCCTCAGGGCTCAGAACCGTCAGGAGCCGGGGACCAGTGACCTGTATCTGGGTCAGCTGAGGCCGATGCTTACATCCAGTGCCTGCAGAGACCAGAGACTCCACACCGGCCAGTTCATCATCGAGGAGAAGAAGTCCAAAGAGGAGGCAAAGGGACTCATCTAAGTCGGTACAAGTCAGTAACAAAACAGAACAAGAATGCGTAAGACACGCATCAGACTCTTTGCATCAGACTCTTTTTTTTTTAATGTAAGAAGAGGTGCTGAGGTCACCCCACATTGAACGATTTCCCTCCCTGAGCCCTTTGTCATCCATTTCAAACGAGTCTGTGCAGTCAGGCTGGCCGAAGGTGGCTCACACCTTCTCTTGCCTCATTTGGGAAAATGTCCAGGATTCACACAGGCAAACGTGTTCCGGGGCGTCCACGGCGGGTGCCCGCCAGCTTGCCCCTCTCCCGGGTGGAACGCCAGCCCCCCAGGAGCACGCAGCCCCCCGGGGCTTCACGTGCTTGCTGATCACCGTCTCGCAGGGGAAGGGTTTTCATTCGACCTTGGACTTCGGAAGGGAATCCCAGAGGCTTTGCAAACTAGTGGCAAAAGCAGACACTTCCTCTGGAACCTTTTGCGTTTTATTAGTTCTATAGATCATGTTTTTCCCTTGTTCCTCCACTCGCGCCCCCTCCTCTCACCAATTCTTCTTTCTCCCTGAATTTCTGGCTCCACGTGTGGACTTCAAAGAAAATGCTCTCCATGTGTTTCTGATCGATTTGCACTGAAAGTCCCCAGAAAATGACCGCAAGTCTCATTGTCCCCACCTCCACTCAAGCAGGAGGTTTCATCGTTGCCAAGGTCAGGCTAGAGAATGGGTGTGGGTCTCCCAGCGGCTGACTTCAAGGCCGGGGAGCACACTGCCAGCACCTCGGTGCCACGGGGGTGGGCAGGAGGGCCGTGGGAGGCCTCACCTCCGCTCCTTCCTAGCGGCCCCCCGACGGGGCTCCAGGAACCCGGGTGCCTCCCGGGAGGACCGCGCGTCTTCATGTTTCCCTCCCTCTCCAACCTTTCCGCCACGGCCGTACAGCTGTGTTTCTGTGAAAACAAGGGCGCCGGCAAAGAGAAAAACACTGTTTATGGGAGTGCCTAGATTGGTGAGTCCTATAATTTCAATAGCCCTGAGATATGCACAGCTGACTACTTATGCAAATTCCAGACATCGTGTTTGAACAAAAGGTTGTGCAGGAACATAACCTGGAGCTTTTATTACTAATGAGGCACTTATTTCCATTTGAATACAGAAGTGTGTGGGGGGGTTTTTTTTCCCTCTTTTTATGGCTTCTCATAATTGTGTCTAATAATAGAAAAATAACATCGGGCTGCCGTCTCCACGTGGCTTAGACATGGGATGCACACTCGTGGGGTCCCAGCCGCGCCTCTTCGGAACGAGAAGTCCCGTCAACTCTGTTCTCTTTGGACTTTCTCCTCTTCTTTAGGCCTGCTTTAAAAATTAAGAGTCATACTAGTGATAATAATGGAAGGTGATCAAAATGGCCACGTTCGGTCTTTACTGGCAATCAGGGGAGGCATTCTTGGAACGTGTTAATGGCAGACTTGTAGCCTCCAAGTGATTTGCAGTTTGGGGTCACGCAGAAAGTGAAAACTGATGGAGGAAGGGAGTTTCTTTCTTTCTTTTATCTGTTAATGTGTATTTATTTATTTAACATTTATTCATCTTTGAGGGACAGAGAGACACAGAGCGTGAGTGGGGGAGGAGCAGAGAGAGAGGGAGACAGGATCCAAAGTGGGCTCGGTGCTGAGAGCGGAGAGCCCGACGTGGGGCTCGAACTCACAAACTGGGAGATCGTGACCTGAGCCGAAGCCGGTGCTTAACTGACTGAGCCCCGCAGGTGCCCCAAGAACAGGAGCTTCTTGACATGATATACAGTCCACAGGAGTGCCACCATGCCACAAGAAGTTTATTTTTGAGAGAGAGAGGGCAGGGGAGGGGCAGAGAGAGAGAGAGAGAGAGAGAATCCCAAGCAGGCTCCATACTCAGTGTGGAGCCTGATGCAGGGCTTGAGGCCATGAAACGGTGAGATCATGACCTGAGCCAAAGCAAGTGTTGGGCACTTAACCAAATGAGCCACCCAGGCACCCAAAAGAACTTTATTTCATGAATAAAATAAATAAGAGAGGCAATCAAATATGTAAATGAAAAATATATGACTTGAATAAACCATAAGAATCCACGAAAACTTCCGAGCTTACGGCAGTATATCTATTTACACACACACACACACACACACACTGTTAACCATGGAAAGCGATAGTTCTGTTCACTCGTTTGGTTGTGATAATCATTCCACGGTGTGTAACACATCAAATCATTACATTGCACACCTTCAACATACATAATTTTTATTTGTCAATTATACCTTAATAAAGGTGTGTGGGGGAGGGAAGCAAATAAAAGAATCAACCTTTCAGATTCAGTAATACTTCTGGGGGAGGGGGAGTCAGATTTTGGGAGGATTTGGCAGCCACTGAGCAGGTGGCCGGTGACCCCTGAGGGCTGAGCTGCCCGCTCTGAGCACGGCCTGAGGTCCCAGGGGTTGGGCTGACGCAGAGGTGCTGGTCAGAGGGCGGAGGCCGAGGGAAAATGAGCCAGAGGTGCTGGTCAGAGGGCAGAGGCAGAGGAGAGTGAGCCAAAGGGCTGGGATCCAGGGGTGGGTTTGGATACAGAGAACAAAGCGTTCGGGGCCCCTCCCAGGAGAATAAAGAGAGAAGAACTGAGAGTCTTTACAGCGCTTTGCCCCGGGCTCCGCGTGCACCACCTGCCCCAAAGCCCCAGCAGGTCTCATTGTCTGTGAGCAACCTCCCGCCAGACGGAGGAAGGCTCTGGTTGACAGCCTGTGAGCACTGCCGTGCCCTTGGCCCTGACCCCAGGCCCCAACACACCCAAGACCATTTGGCTAGAAGGGGAGGAGAGAAAGAACAAAACAAAGGGTCGGTGAAATTGCATGTGCCAACCTGACTGGGCCACGGGGACCCGGGTATTTGGCCAGACATGATTCTGGGTATGGCTGTGAGGGTTTTTGTGGATGAGATTAATACTTAAGTCAGTGGACTTTGAGTGAAGCGGATTGCCCTCCCTCGTGTGGGTGGGCCTCGTCCAATCAGTTGAAGACCCGACTAGAACACAAAGGTGGAGGAAGAAAGAATTCCCTCTTCCCTGACTATTTTCAAGCTGGGACGTCAGTTTTTTTCCTCTCTTTGGACACCAACTGAAATATCAGCTCTTCTTGGGTCTGAAGCCTGCTAGCCCCTTGACCCACACCATCAGCCCCCAGTTTGCTGACTGTAGATCTTGGGACTTGACAGTCTCCCTAATTGTGTGGGCCGATTCCCTATACCAACTCCCCTCTCTATATGGAAACATCCTTTTGGTTCTGGTTCTCTGGAGAACCCCTGACCCGTGAAGGTGCCCCACATGCAGACAGGAAAAACATGTGCTAATTGCCATTTGACAACGGGAACTCATATGTGTTACTTACAGAAATCTACCCTCCCCCCCCGCCCCCCACAGCTTTAGGAGCAGGTGGCAGCTCCCGTGTGAATAGGAAGACGCAGAACTACAGAAACCTGATACAGTGGGAAAAGATTTCGAGATCTCAGTGGCTTTCCCCTCAGAGACGATCCTCCATGGAAAAGTCTCTTCTTCTGGCTCTTCACAGCCTGACACATTTATGTTATGTTTATGTTACTGAGCAGAACAATGAGAACTGGGGACACGCAGCCGGCCGCCCAGCTGGAAGCAACCCCGGCGGACAGCGGACAGCGGCTGAAACCTAACCCCCAGCACGGAAAGGGGTTCTGTGGGGGGGTGGGGTGGGCAGCCCGTGTCAGTGCTGGGCCTCACCCTTTCCATCCGTGCTCTGGAAAGGGCACACGTCTGACGGAAGGTTCCAAGCAGCTACTGACGGAGATGTCAATTGCTATTGTGGAATGATTTGATTTTCAGTAGAAAGAAAGAAGAGAATGGAAGGAAGAAAGGAAGTGATGGAGGGAGGGAGGAAGGAAGGAAGGAGGGAGGGAGGAAGGAAGGAAGGAGGGAGGGAGGGAGGAAGGAAGAAAGGAAGGGAGAGAGGGAGAGGAGGAAGGAAGGAAGGAAGGAAGGAAGGAAGGAAGGAAAGAAGGGAAGGAGGGAGGAAGAAGGAAGGGAGAGAGGGAGAGGAGGAAGGAAGGAAGGAAGGAAAGAAGGGAGGGAGGGAGGAAAGAAGGGAGGGAGGGAGGAAGGGAGGAAGGAAGGGAGGGAGGGAGGAAGGAAGGAAGGGAGGGAGGGAGGGAGGAAGGGAGGAAGGGAGGAAGGAAGGGAGGGAGGGAGGAAGGAAGAAAGGAGGGAGGGAGGAAGGAAGAAAGGAGGGAGGGAGAGGAGGAAGGAAGGAAAGGAGAGAGGGAGAGGAGGAAGGAAGGAAGGAAGGAAGGAAGGAAGGAGGGAGGGAGGAAGGAAGGACAGAGGGAGGGAGGAAGGAAGGAAGGAGGGAGGGAGGAAGGAAGGATGGAGGAGGGAGGGAAGGAAGGAAGGAAGGAAGGGAAGAAGAGAGGAAGGGAGGAAGGAAGGAAGGGAGGGAGGGAGAGGAGGAAGGAAGGAAGGAAAGAAGGGAGGGAGGGAGGAAGGAAAGAAGGAAGGAAGGGGAGGAAGGAAGGAGGGAGGGAAGGAAGGAAGGAAGGAGGGAAGGGAGGAGGGAGGAAGGGAAGGAAGGAAGGAAGGAAGGAGAGAAGACTGTGTTTATTTATAAACATAAATGCACAGACATGAAATCTCTCATATACACACTGAAAATGCATTTTTCACAGATTAATTAAAATGGGAAACGCCGACCTTCAGCCTCAGCCTAACATCACACACACTTGTTGCCTCGAGCACAGGCCCGCAGATTACTGGGGAACACTTATTAACTGATTTCTTAACTTCTCACTCTGAGTTTTAAAATCTAACGCCTGGAGGCCTGTTTGGAGCCAGAGCACGCGAAGCTGCTCGTGGGCCAGGCTGACCGTGAGGTGCCCTCCTCCGCCCCTCCGTTGCCCAGGTCACTGTTTCCAGGTAACAATTAGGATGTCAGCAAGTTTTAGCTTTTCAGTCTCCCCAGCCGCCCCAGGGAGACACCCCGCCTTGGCCTCCAGGACCCCCTTCCACGGGGGGCATGTTCCGCTGTCTTCGTAGGACCCTCAGGGGCCGCCCGCCTCGGGAGCCCAGCTGTGGCCAAGTGCAGCGTCTCCGTGGTTCTTAAGCCATTTGTGTTTCTGCCACTTTCCTAACACCTGGCCGAGCTCCAGAGCGACAGAAGCACAGAACGCTGGGGCTGAAAACGGTCTCTGCGGACATTTGCTCCAAACCCTTTATTTTAGAGGCAGAGAAACCGAGACTCACAGAGGTCTTGGAATTTTCGCAGGCCTCCACAGCTGGCGAGCAGCAGAGTTGGGCCCGGAAACCGAGCCAGCCAGCTCTGGGCCATGTGCGTGTTCTACAAGACCAAATTCCTGTGCGCCCGTGTGCCCAGAGCTCACCCAAGGGGATGGGCCAGGCCTGGGGCCTCTGTGCCCCGGGGATTAGTGCTGAGGCTGGGGGCTTTTAAAACCCTGGGTAGGAAATTTCAGAGGGTTCCTAAGAGTCCTCTTTACAAGCAAATGAAAGCGGGCTCGGTTTTCAGGGTGAGGACGAAGGACAGGGAAGGCAGGACTTGAATGTCACAAGGGACACAGCTGTACCTCCTCGCGGGGCTCTGGGCACACGGAGTCCCGTCCAGGGAAACCAGAGAAACAAACGTGCTGACTCCCAGCCAACGGTGGTGGGCTCAGCCTCCGTCCGACCCCTGCGTTCACTGCAGTGTTTCCAAGAAATGGAAAAGGGCTTAAAAGGAAGGAGTGGGTGAGTGTCAGGAAAATCCAAGACCCGCCTCTCCTCTCTGCTCCTCTTTGATGGGGCTTGCGTGGGGACTCGTGCTGGCCAGAAAGTGAAGCTCTTCCCTCCTCCTAGGAGGGGAAGGTGCAAGAAATAACATCAAGTCAGAGCAAACAGTGCCGATGGTGATAGGAGGGGTGTCCTGGGGTTGTTTTGAACGTTCATTCTGCTCCTGTGAGCCCGGGTGTTTCGGCGAACCCTCCTCTTTGTTAATATTCCTTTAAATCGGTGGAAGAAATGCCACGAAGCAGGCATGATGCACATTACAAACACACTTGCACACGCATGCACGTGCACACCCGCGCACAGGCATCTCACATTTGGAGTTCTGAGAGCGGTGAGGGGCAGGTTGCCCAGCAGATGACCTGGGAGCGCCCCACCAACTGCCAGAGGCCCCTCGTTTTCCATCTCCTTCTCCCGAGTGAATCTGCACTTCTTTGAGGTTGTCCGGGACCATTGGTTTGGCTTCTGAGGGCCGCTTGTGCCCTGAGCTTTTCTTTTTGTCTGTGTTGTGCTATTTATTTGGTTGTCTACTTGCTCTGTGTAACCCCGAGAAGCTATAGGATTATGTCCGGTCTTGGGGTGAAGTCCCCCACAACGAGGGGCGTGTAGCTTGAGTCAAGAGCCAGCACCGGCCCGGACACCCCACCCCTCGGACATCTCCGAGCTTGGGAACTTGAAGAAAGCTCTGCCCCCCAGGAGTGGGATAAAATACCAAGCATTCAGTGTCTGTCTCTCTGTAGCCGTCTGCTTCTCTCTCCTTCCCTCCTGTTAAGGTGGGAGATCCTACTTCTGCCTTGCCTTCTAGAAAGTGGAAGTCTACGGATTCACGGACTCTTGCTGTAAGTCCTACAGCTTAAAAACCATCGGTCAGACGGTGAGACAAGGACCAAGAAGCTGGCCTTTCCCACATTCAGCGGAGTGCGTGAGTGCGTGAGGCACGACCTTCACAGACTAACTGCACCCGGCCGTTAGCAGGACCATTTCATGCCTACAAAAGTTATGGCTCTACTGATAATATTGACCATCAAAAATACACTTCACCTGTCCGCCAGCTGGTAAAATAAGTCTTGCCCAAGGGTGAGAAAAACATTAAGCAAGAAGAAAAGTCTTTCTGAAAATCATGTAACTGCCACGAAATTAAAATTACTTATTTAATAGAACCCCCGGATGGAAAGTAGGAAGTTACACCAAGGGGATTTAGAGCCACATGGTTACAACTGGCCAAGGAGTGCAGGAGAGTGAGTACCTGGTGGCAGAGATCTTTAGTCCAGAGGGCTCTTTGTTTCCATCAATGCACGGGAGCAAATTCCTGGCAACTCCTGAAGGTTCCTGCCCAGGAGCCAGCAAGCCTGTGCCTGTGACCTTGCTAATGCCGTAGGGTTTTGCTCTAGCTCCCATCCAAGATAGTTTCTTATTGGTGGACCAGCGGATCCCTCCTTTCTCTCCCCCTCTTTCACATCTCATCTACCCTCCCCAGCAGCAGGACTACGTCGAGTCTGTGCTTCTTGACCAGAACACCTTAGGTTGCATGCCCATCTGCCTCTGGATAGGAAGCTGCCTGCAGGCAAAGGCCACATCTGTCACACCCTTCCTGTCCCACACGAAGCACTGCACACGCGGGGAAGGCTTAACGCCGAGAGCTGCAGGAAAGACCACCGTGGGGACAGATGTGCATTCAGGAGAACAAGTTCAGTTCTGTCCACGACATTTGCGGCCATGGAGACTCATCCTGTAGCATCGCCATGGGCTGTCATAGCTCTGAGTCTAGAGCCGGAGTGAGAATCTGCAGCGGCCGTAACAGCTCAGGACCTGGGGGAGGTGAGGGGTGGGGATTGGTGGAAAAACCAAGGTCAGCTCTGGGAGGACCACCTCAAGTCTTTCTGCCATGAAGATCAGTGGAGGAGAGTGAGGCAGGGAGGGACGGATCTGTCAGCACAAGCTGTCCTGTCCATGCAGAGAGGGCCTGAATTCGACCCCAAAATGATAGTCATAATAGTGAACATTTATTGGAAACTGATAAATCGCCCCATTTCGTTGAATTCACACAGGAAAAAAAAATCAGAGTATATCCCATGTGTGATTCCAGCTATGACTTTCTTCAAGCAAACCCAAGAGCTGTTAATGCGATTACTATTTGAATCTGGCGGAGAAATAAATATTCTTATCTGTTCACACCGCAGTTGTTACTATCTGGTCACCAGTGAGTGACCTTTCAGGTGACAGGTCGACACCCAATTAAGAGAGATGATTCCTCGCAAGCCCAAGGCCATGAGTAATTGAAACCCTCCAGCCAGAGGACAGGCAGGTCAGAACGGGGTTTCCTTAGTAGACAAATTAGGCCACGGTAACGGCACAAAACACCTATTGCCCTGTGGTTTCTACTGCTTCCGTCAGAATCTCGATTGCGAGAAAAACACGGGATTTTTCTCAGTCAGGGGCTGTGGTACAAGAATATGTATAATAATATATAATGTATTATCATAAAATAGTATATTTATATAGTATATATAGAAAGTATAGAATAAACATATATATTATATATAACAATATATATGTCTGAGTTTCTGCCAACAAGGTGACTCTTGGTGGGTTCTTAGATAGTTTCAAGGGAGGGTCCGGCCACATCGGAAAGACCAAGCATGTCATTAGAGGACTGAGACTCTTAGCCCCACCCTCTGATTTCCAGAAGGTGTAGGAGAGCTGAGGTTGGGTTCAATCACTAAAAGACAATGACGTAATCAAATGTGCCTGGGTGGCCAAACCTCTATGAAAACTCTGGACAAGAAGTTTTGGAGAGCTGCCTGGTTGGTAAACGTATCCATGCACGAGCAAAGTCTCGCACCCCGACTTCGCGGGGACAGGAGCTCCCGTGGCCCCCAACACAGCAACACAGACCTCACCCTTACGTTTCTTTCCCTTCGTTGTTCCTGACTTGTATCCTTTACAATAAAACTGTAATCGTAACTACAGCACTTTCCGTGAATTCTGTGTATTGTTCTAGCAAATCATCGATTCCAAGAAGGGTGTTGTGGGAACCCCCAAACTTGTCGTTGTCCTGGCTGGCTGAGGCGTGAGTAGCTTGGGGATACCCAACACTTACTGCTGGCATCTGAAGTGGGGACACGTTGGTGAGACTGGAGCCCTTCACTTACGGAGTCTGCACTCATTCCGCGTAGTTACTGTCACAACTTAATTGAGTTACGGGACGCCCAGCGGGTATCAGAGAATTGGTTTGGGATCATAAAAGCTAAAGTGAAATGGACAGCTGAATATGTATTGGAACTCAGCTTAGCACAAGGTGAACGTGCAAACATGCATGATGGCTTGTTAAATTTAGTCTACAGCGTGTTTTCCATTTGTCTGATAGGACCCAACTACTTAAAATAATGACTTTTCTGGTGCTCCACCTGGAAGCCTTTGCTAACCTGCCAAGCTACATCTCTCCTCGTACATATGGCCCGGAACATCACGGTTGTCTTATTTATTAGTACCCTCCACTCACTGGTCCTCAACAGTGGGACATTCTGCATCCGGGGATACATTGGGCAATGTCTAGAGCCATCTTTGATTTTCAGGACTGGCTAGAGATGTGGGTCGGGGCCTGGGATGTGGCTGATCATTCTACGAGGCACAGGACAGCCCTTGCCACAAAGAATTACCAGCCCAAAATGCCACTGGTGCTGCCACCGAGAAACTCTGGGTGTCCATTGAACCAGGAGCTACTTAAGGGTGGAGATCGTATCTTAGTTATTCCTGCATCGTTCGTACAGAAGCAGCACTTGCTGAGTGGCTGAAGAAATGAGGTAGGAAACCGGGACCCCTCAGTCTGGTGGCTGTAAGGGAAAGGTGGGTCTATCCTGAAATGTGCACTAGCCAATTTAGCCCTGGAAAAATTAACATCCTAACACATTTTCATGACGTGGGCAAGGTTTGGTGTCTCAGGGCACAAGCCAGGGTCTCAGAGAATGGGCACAGTGGAGGGTCTGGATTGATCTGAGTAAGGAAGTGTAGAAGTGAGGTGGGAAACTGGGTCTTTGGGGGGGCACCGGGATGGCTCAGTCGGTTAAGCGTCTGACTCCTGGTTTCGGTTCAGGTCATGATCTCACAGTTTGGGAGTTCGAGTCCCGCCCCGGGCTCTATGCTAACAGCGTAGAGCCTCCGTGTCTCTCTCTCTGTCTCTCTCTTTGCCCCTACCCCACTGATTTTCTCCTTCGCTCTTTCAAAATAAATAAATAAACTTTAAAAAGAATAATAAAAATTAAAAAAAGAAAGAAAGAAACGGGCTATGGCACCCAGCGGGGCCTGATTTAATTTCTGGCACAAACAGTAGAATTGGGGTAGCTGGTTCTTTTCCTCAGTCTCTGTTTTGTCTTCTAAAAGATGGGAGTGTGCATTTTACAACACGGATGAACCTTGAAGACGTTATGCTGAGTGAAATAAGCCAGTCTCGAAAGGGCAAATAGTGTATGATTCCACCTTCAAGGGATAACCTAGACTAGTCAAATTCATGGACACAGAAAGTAGAGTGATGGACGCCAGGGGCGGGGGGTGGGGTGGGGAGGGGGAAATGGGGAGCTGTTGTTTAACGGGAACAGAGTTTCAGTTTGGGAGAGATGCGAAGTCCCGGACATGATGGTGGTGGTGGTTATACGACACGTGAGTGTGACACGTTATGTGACATATATTTTACCACACCACAAAAAGGAGAACAAGATCTGGGCATTTGCAACGACGTGGATGAACCTAGAGAGCATGATGCTAAGTGAAATAACACAGGGAAAGACAAAGAGCGTATGAGTTCACGTCCAGTGGAATCTTCAAAAAGCAAAACAAAGGCACGTACAAGCAAACAAAAGCCTCTTAAATATAGAGAACAAACCGATAGTTGCCCGAGGCGAGGTGGGGGGCTAAGCCACATAGATAAAGGGGATTAAGAGGTACGAACTTCAGTTACAAAATAAGTAAGTAGGGGAAAGGAAAAGTGCAGCACAGAGAATATAGTCACCCAAGTGCCACAAAGCATAGACCGCAAACGCGAAACAGGTGCATCCGCGTATTGATTGGATAAGGAGAAGCATTTCAGATTCATTCTTCTTCTTGAACTTCTAACTCGGTGTCCAACTGTCCCCCAGAGTTTTCCAGACCTCCCTGAAGCCCCGGGGCATTTCGTGCCAAGACGTTCGAGCCCTGGTAAGGACTAAAGCAGCCATGTGAAAGTCTTGCTAGTCTGAAAATCGTCCTTACTGATCTGCATGACCAAAGGTTTATCCAGGGAAAAGCTCCATCAACCTCTCTTGTCTCTTGGGCCCCGGTGATAAATTACACTGGGCAAGAGGCGAGAGCAAATGTTTATTGATTAATACATCATTCAAAGCTGCAGACAATCCCGTATAAGAGGAGCGAGCATTTATGGGGTGACAGACCTGGCTCTGGATAATATTTCGTGTCACATCCATGAATAACTCCACCTGGAGGGACTACGAGGATGCGGATTTTAAAGATAAGGTGACAGAAGGAACCGGCCTCAGGACGTATAAGTGAGGGATGAAGCGGGGCAAGAATCTGAACCCAGGCACCTCTGCACTGTAGGCCTCCCACCGTTTGTGAGGACTCGCATCTTCTGTCTGGAACAGCGTCTGTCCATCCTGCAGGCTCTCAGCTCTGGGAGGGCACTTAGCGAGTTCTCCGGAAGTATTCGTGCAATCGGCGAACATGGCTGGTGGACGGGTGCTTCGGTGTTCGGGTTTCACGGAGGTAAGCGACAGAACCTGGTCTCTAACCCCGGAACGGGCATCCACCGGCGTTCTCCCTGGTCCTTCTCCCACATCCCCAGCTTAGAAGTCTGTGGAGGCTTATCCGAAGGAGCAGCCACCATCCTTCTGACTCAGTGGGAAGTTTCTTACGGCACCACCTGTCTCCTGCGGCCGCCCCACGCTTGCAACTGCACAGGGTCCCCCCACCGGTGCCTCCTGCCTGCCTCCCCACGTGTGCAGATACGACCCCAAAGCTCTTTCTCTTCGGACGTCAGGAGGCACTAACTCAGTTCGGAGAGCAGCAAGGCCTGCCTTCTAGTTTCCTCTGCCACGACTGATGATTTATACAAAGCCAGGGAGGATTCCTAGCCCCCGGGTGTCCCACCTCCCACGGTGAAAATCAGAATTTTAGCACGCACTGCCATCAATCCGGAATCTAACCAACCAGAAAATTCATTACCAAAATGCTTTTGGAAATCGGCATTTGGGAAGACCAGTGAGCCGTAGGGAGGCGTAGAGAGCTCACGCCAAGGGCCCGGGTGCTGAGAAATGTCATCATCACTTCCTGCTTTCCTGTTTTCTTTTACTCAGCCGAGCACATTCCCTGATTCGAAGGCGGGGGGGGGGGGGGGGGGGGGGGGGCGGGGGGGGGCGCGGGGGATCAGCAGAGGAAGGGGGGG